>NC_083769.1:28023813-28181313 GCF_963514075.1 Conger conger
ATTGCAGTGATGTGTGGGTTCTTCTGAGCATTTCTCACCAGGCCTCGGGCCATTCTTTCTGAAATCTTTCTTGGTCTTCCAGACCTTGTCTTGACTTAAACTGTTCCATTCATCTTCCGTTTTCAAATAATATTTCTGACAGTGAAAATAGGTAGTTTAAGAGTTTTTGTAGCCTTCTCCTTCTTGGTGGAAATGAACCATCTTCATTCTGAAATCTTTTGACAACTGTTTAGAGGAACCCATGGTTGTTAACACCAGACTGAATAACCACTGCAGATACTTTAGAAGGCATGGAAGAGAACCACCATATCAACCTACCTATGGCCACCAATTGATGTACAAATCTGCTGTATCACTCCCTCCTTACTTCACCGAAATAGTCAGATGTATACAAATGTATATTTAATCCCTGTTTAACACATTGTTGTACCACCGGAAAGAAAACAATTACTGAAAAGGGAGACTTGCAAACACACACTTGTGAATTTGGAGGACTGTTCAGTCTAATGGAAAAGCAGTGCAAATTAATTGTTCTCATTGTTTCCTTGTAAATGAACATGAACAATACAGGAAATTAATAGTTTTTATGAAAACATAATGTACAGCAGTATATGAGGTAATAGTTGTACTTTCTTTGTGATAAAATTATGCACCATGAGTGTGTAACCCAACTGGGCCCCATGTACAGTGAACGTGTCTGTTTGGCCCCCCAGGTGACTCGGAAGGTGAAGTCGGTGCAGATGTTCCGGCAGCCTGTGGGCTCGGCCATGCAGGGGGACCGGGTGGGCGTGTGCGTGACCCAGTTTGACCCAAAGCTGCTGGAGCGGGGCGTGGTGTGCACCCCGGGCTCCCTGCGCACCCTGTACGCCGGCCTCATCTCTGTCCGCAAGATCGGCTACTTCCGGGGCGCGCTGGCCACGCGGAGCAAGTTCCACATCACCGTGGGTCACGAGACCGTCATGGCCAAGGTCTCCTTCTTTGGGCTGCCCCCCTCCAGCTCAGCAGCCAATAACAACAGCCCCTCAGATCAGAGCCCAGCTCAGTCATCTGCTGACCCCCCCTCTACAGAAACGAGCCACGCCCAACCCTCCGACTCAACCTCCCCAGACAAAACCTTCTCCTTTGACAGGGAGTACATGTACCAGGAGGAGTATGTGATTGGCCAACCAGGGATGGGGGAGGGGCCTGACCCAGAGCAGTGGGCTCTGCTGGAGTTTGAGAGGCCTGTGACCTGTCCCACCTTCTGCCTGGTGATTGGTTCGAAGCTGGACACGGACATCCACGCCAATACCTGCAGGCTGGCCTTCCAGGGGCAGCTGCTGGAAGGGTTTGAGGACAAGGGCTACGCGGAGAGCGCCCTCCCTAGGCTCCGTGTGTTCAAGACCAAGCAGAGGGAGGGTCAGGTGGAGCGGGTGAGTGGCTGGGTGTTGTGTGGGAGGGTCAGGTCGGTGGGTGTGTGGCTGGGTGCTGGGTGGGAGGGTTAGGTGGAGCGGGTGAGTCGCTGGGTGGTGTGTGGGAGGGTCAGGTGGAGCGGGTGAGCGGCTGGGTGTTGTGTGTGAGGGTCAGGTCAGTGGGTGAGTGGCTGGGGGTTGTGTGGGAGGGTCAGGTCAGTGGGTGAGTGGCTGGGTGTTGTGTGGGAGGGTCAGGTCAGTGGGTGAGTGGCTGGGTGTTGTGTGGGAGGGTCAGGTCAGTGGGTGAGTGGCTGGGTGTTGTGTGGGAGGGTCAGGTCAGTGGGTGAGTGGCTGGGTGCTGTGGGAGGGTCAGGTGGAGCGGGTGAGTGGCTGGGTGTTGTGTGGGAGGGTCAGGTCAGTGGGTGAGTGGTTGGGTGTGTGGGACAGTCAGGTCAGTGGGTGAGTGGCTGGGTGTTGTGTGGGAGGGTCAGGTCAGTGGGTGAGTGGTTGGGTGTGTGGGAGGGTCAGGTGGAGGGGGTGAGCGGCTGGCTGGGTGGGGTAAAGGGAGGGTTACTGCAGGAGCAGGCTGAACTAGTGTCTCCCATAGCACAGCGGTGCACAGTCCTGGTTCTAGAGAGCTGTGCTGGTTCTCATTTTGATCAGCTAAAACGGCAGATTTACACAATTTACACAATTAACACATTAACTGGTTTCCTGAATCTGAGTGAGTTGCTGATTTTAGGGTGAAAACAGACCCTGTGGCTCTTTACGATCAGGGCTGGCCCACCTGATATAGTGATTCTAATAAAATCTAATGCTCCATTTCATCCCTCTGGGAGATCATTTCCACTGTCAGATGAGAAAGTATCACTACAATAGAGGAAACGCTCTCATCAATTACAGCGGACATGACCTTGAAACATGTTAAGTGTGCAAATATACTAAACTGTCAGTGCTAACCTCTTGTCCTCAAGGGCCACCATTTAGTAGGCTTTAGATGTGAGATGTTTCAGTTTCAAACTTCAAAGAACCAGAAACGGGCTTGAATGTAATCGAAGTAACTAATTGAATTAATTAGAGCTCAGAGCCAATGAAATATTCACACCTTCAGGAGAGATGCTGTGGCTCTTTTGTAACAGTGGGTTCTAACTCGCATTCGCTGAGTATTGACTGTGTACAGGAGCTCATATTAAATAGCAGACAGAGGAGATGTGTAAATTTCATTTCTGTGGACACCCAGCTTTACAAAGGATGGCACCCAGGTTAAAGGAGAACTCAGGCAAAAACAAATTAGTGATGTAATCGTCCTGCTGTCTGTATCTGAAATCATACTTTGGTATTGTGGAACTGGAGCACATAGTTAATGTTTATGTCACCACCATAAGTTGTTCAGATTTTTCTGATCCTAAAATTATCTGGAAAGCTCATCTTGTGTTCTAACCCTACTCTGACCCTGTCCTGATAAAATACAGATCAGTGCATCTGTCTACTCCCTGTACACAATTTGAGGAAGAGCTTTGGTTTGGGATTACTGGGCTCTGAATGTGCAGTTTATAGACTGATAAACATAAGGCATAATGCTTCCAGTGAACTCAAATGGTCATGGGCACTGTTTTTCGGAGGTGCTTTGTGATGACTGCAGCCACTTAGATTACTTGAGGGAGAAAAGGGTGTTTTGACTTGCAGGTTACATGTTGTGAGAAGGTGAGGTGACTTAAGGGACACGCAGCAGCCTGTTGACGGCTAACAATGGCAGCCTGCCGAGACGTTTTGTCCGACCAAACATTTCGGTTGGAGGGATGTTTATTTTTTCGCTATCAGAGTTTGTATGCCCCTCTTTATACTCGCTCCACTTCCCTCATCCCTTCATCTTCCCCCTTTACCTCGGAGGGCTTGACCCCCACCCCCCCCACGGCTTGTCATGTTTTTGTCCTTGTTTGAATTTTTGGCATTTCTGCTGCCGGTGGTGCATGTTGGTGGGACTGAGGCTCCATTGTGTGCGCGCGTGTGGGAGCGGCATGCGGGCGCTTGGCGTGTGCTGCTCCGTGACACGCGTGTGGCCCCTGACGCCCGCCCGTCTGTCTGATGCCGGCGCTGTTCGGTCACACCTGACTGACGCAGCAATCGCCCACGCTCTGCAGGCATGCGCTCTCTCCCTCCCCCTCCTCCTCTCCCCCCCGTCTGCCGCTCTTTCCTTCGCTCCTTCTCTACGTTCTTGCTCTTTCGCCCTCTTTTCACGTGTTCTGTTCTTTTTTTTTTCGGCCTCCTCTTTCTCTCGTTCTCTCCCCGGCGTCTTCCACGCGGTGTCTTTTCCCCAGCAGGGCCTTTGCTGGCGTGTTCGGTCTGGCTGTCGCCCTCTTTCGTTCCCTCTCTTGTGTTTCCTCCCTCTGCATATTGAAAAGATGTAAAGGCTAATAAGGAAGAGAGCTTATTTCATCGCGAGCTGGAGCTAATGGCGCAGTGTTATAAAGAGAGTTGATTGGATTGGGTTATGAAGTGCTATTTCAAGGCAGTGAAAAGTGTCACCGAATGTGACTGATAAACTATGCCTAAGCCTCAATTACTCGTGTCTGTAATGTATATTAACTTATTTAAGCCTTACACGTCATGGATCCTCTCTACGTCCTATTTCATATACGTTTGGAAAATGTTAACAGGCATGCAGCTACTGGATATCAACATTTTTAGCTGAATACACTTTAGCAGTAGAAAGACAAAAATAAAGGCTTGGACAGAAATGTTTTTAGTATTATCTTGCCAGACTGTATTATTCCATGTGCAGTATAATGTGTCAGATGGCTAACTATTTGATCATGGGAAGATAGTTGGGATACTTTACAGTAAATAAGGAAACTACTGCAGTAAATAAGTAAACTAAATAAGGACTAGGAACTACATTTTTTATATTATTACGGAGTGCAGATTGTGATAGGCGGCATGGCATTTTTCATCACACACTCTCCACCTGCTCCTCATGACAGAGAAAAGTGAAAGTGAGCCAGCTTGCCCCTTTGGACAGTTACTGTTGAAGTGTCTTTTGTGCCCAAGCTAATTGTGCTGCCACTAAATCCATCATTCAGCACCAAGATGGTATGTATATGGTAGGCTGTGATGCATGCCTTCCTGTCTTTCGGCTGAAAAGGGAAGAAAACAAAGTATTAAAGCAATAAATTTGAGCCATGCAATGCTTATTGCTGAGCTTGTGTCTTGATAATCTGCCATCTTGTTTTTCAGTAACATAGCATTCTTTGTTTACTACATTCTTGGCAGTAACTCGGTGTGCTCTGCTGTACACAAACTATGAATGTAAATATTTCGATTTAATAACCACTTTTTGCTCATTCCGTACAACACATTATATTTGTTTTAGTGGGGAGTTTGTTTTTTCAAAGTTTTTTCAGTTGAATCTTTGTCCACATGACATACACCTATTCCTTTACAGATGTAATGTAAATATGTATTTTCTGTATGCAATATGTTTGTAGTATTGATATGGTATTCATGAGTCTCATAGCCTGTGAGGCAGTCACAGGGTGCTTCCTCACGTCTGAAATCCCTTTACAACCCGAGCCCAACCGCTCTGAAATGAGGGAAATATTCGCTCCTCTTTTAAAATGGAGAAGCTGAAGTCAGCTAATAAAAATCGTCACCTTTCCCCCCCCCCATTCGTTTTCATATTGTCCGACTGTGAGCAGGGTATTTTAAATGTGGTCTCAGACATGGGGAAAAGGCAGTGGGCTAAACTGTAGGCATATGATTGGGAGTGTACTAGGCCTTGCCTTGGCTCTGATTGGGAGTGTACTAGGCCTTGCCTTGGCTCTGATTGGGAGTGTACTAGGCCTTGCCTTGGCTCTGATTGGGAGTGTACTAGGCCTTGCCTTGGCTCTGATTGGGAGTGTACTAGGCCTTGCCTTGGCTCTGATTGGGAGTGTACTAGGCCTTGCCTTGGCTCTGATTGGGAGTGTACTAGGCCTTGCCTTGGCTCTGATTGGGAGTGTACTAGGCCTTGCCTTGGCTCTGATTGGGAGTGTACTAGGCCTTGCCTTGGCTCTGATTGGGAGTGTACTAGGCCTTGCCTTGGCTCGGCAGTGGGCTGTGTGCTATGCTGGAGATCAGTTGGCAGTCAAGAAGTCCTGGGGTGGCCTGTGGTGTAGTGGTTAAGGTATATGACTGGGACCCGCAAGGTCGGCAGTTTGATTCCCGGTGTAGCCACAATAAGATCCGCACAGCCATTGGGCCCTTGAGCGAGGCCCTTAACCCTGCATTGCTCCAGGGGAGGATTGTCTCCTGCTTAGTCTAATCAACTGTATGTCGCTCTGGATAAGAGCGTCTGCCAAATGCCAATAATGTAATGTAATGTAAAAGTCCAACATAAAGGTTACCTAGATCTGTTCTCTGAAAAATAAAAGTGTAATTTACCATTACATTTTATTTTAATGGTAGATTAGAACTTTAAATAAATGTCACGTTCTATAGAAAATGTTTACAAAATGTATTGGAATTAAAAAGTGTTTGGCCTGAACTGTATCGACCAAGTGAGTGACCCTTCAAAGACTGGTGTACATTGTAGTGCTTCCAGCCAAAAGCCATTCCTTGGTTTTATTTTTTCCTTAGAGCAACCCATGGTGTCTTTAGTTTCAGCGCAGATACTGAACTTAGTGGGGGGAAAATGAAAAAAGTTCACTAGAAGTTCATCGTGTAGGGCTAAAGCAAAGTCTGTGTGTTCAATCCTGACTAGGGGCGAGAGTTCAAGTGTGGGTAGAGTTTTCTTTAGAATAAGCGCAGCTTTCATTGTAAGAGGCACCTGGGGCTGTTGACTGCAGCTTAGCAGTGACTGAGCGCTGACCCTGACTTTGACCTCACTGTGTGGGGTCAGGCGGCATCGCGTGATGTCACTCCACGCACGGGGTCCTCGGGGAATAAGGAAGTCGTGTCCTTTCCCAAATTTCTGCTGCTGTTTTGGAACGGGGGGGGGGGGGGTGAGTGGACGTCTCGCATTCTTCACATTTTTACAGTTCGAGAGGCTTCGGCGTCGCCGTCGCGCCAGTTTGTTTATTTTTTTATGCAGAAAGAGCTGATGCCTTATCAGCCCAGCCCCTGTGCGGTGTACAGCGTACAGCTCAGCGTCACGTAGGGCACGAGGGGAGGGGCCGGTCTTTATCAGCCCTGTGAGCGGGTGAGAGGGAATTCTAGATGAAGATAAGGAGAGCAAACAAACAAAAACCAGAAAAGAGCACAAGCAAAGGAGAATGCAGACAGACAGACAGACAGACAGACTGCAGACATGGAGGAATGCCGCAGGGCTGGGTGGAGGTCTTGGTCGGACCGCTCACATCACTCTGAGGGCAGAACCTCTATGACTCACCCAGCACACCCTGGGCCCAGCATATACCTCCAGCAGCGCAAAGTTAGCCTTCCCCCCCAAGTAGTGTATAGTGTGGGGTAGTGTCCTGTCACTCTTTATTTGGTCTGAACATAATGTGCATTGTCCGTCATGTAACGAATGTAAGCATATGAACATATGTTTCCCCCCCCCCTTTGTTTTGTTAGGCTAAATGTTAAACTTTTTACTTTTTTTAAACTGCCAGTTTGTTGAGTAATAAATTAGCTGAACAGAATGTGTTTGAAAATGAAAGCAACCTAGACATGCACTCGTGATGAAGACATTTTTTGGGTCCCTTTGTTTTCTTATTTTGACCCAAACAAAAATACCTAAATAACCTAGATGCCTTGACATTCAGCCAGTCCACAGCCTGTGAAAATATGTCCCTGTACATGATGTGCTTAGAACGCCTTGTTAATGAGGGAGGTCAGAGGAGAATGGCCAGACTGGTCGAAGCTGACAGGAAGGTGACAGTAACACAAATAAACACACATTGCAACAGTGGTATGCGGAACAGCATCTCTGAACACATATTGCATAAAACCAATAGAAAAAAGACCAATAGAAAAAGTCTAATAACTAACTCATAAAGTGTGTACATTAATATTAAAGAGTGTATATTAATATTAGTTGTGGTATTCTAATAATATAGTATAACTAATAATATTCTAGCAAGATGGCAGATAGCCTCTGAGCAGATCGTTTCTGCCACAAACGTACCATTGAAATGTTTATAGCTGGCTAAGCTAATTGTTGCTTACTCTCCAGCTGCCTCACATGTCAGGCTCATAGCCGTACAGTGCTACTGGCCAGACAGCATTGACACAGATTGAGATTAGTCTGCCCTTCTGGCGACACACTTTGCCAATTAACCAATGGCCAGTTTCTACTTCAGCTGCAAATCATGATCTCGTGATGGGGCTCCAGTTGAAGGCAGTGATTCAAGCCAACAAATATTACCATCCAGCTGCCACTGACTTATAACATAATGCAGGCGAAAATTCCCCAGAACTAATCTGATTGCAGGAAACCAGTCTCACAAACTGGGTCTCCCCTTTCTAGACGCTCTAGAGATAAACATGCGGGATTGAGAGCGACTAGCAAGTAATACTTTTTAATGCCCTCTTTATTTCTGTTTCACTACCTTCAAAAACTAGAGATGCTGACCCTCGCTCATGACCCCAGCAAAACTGCAGTCTTACAGTGGTTACATAAGTCATGACAAAATTGTTTGGCATTTTGGGAAATGGAGGTAATGAATTGAAGTTTGTAATCGTCCAGTGTAGTCAAATCTTTCTTCTTTCTCTGATCAGGTGACGGATGACTATACTGTGATTGGCCGTAATCTCTTCAAGAAGGAGACCAACTTGCAGCTGTTTGTGGGGTTAAAGGTCCGGCTCTCGACCGGTGAAGAAGGGGTCATCGAGGGCGGCTTTGGACAGAGCGGGAAGTTCAAGATCAGAGTGCTCGGTGAGATCTGTGTGTCTGTTGGAAATAATTAATTGCTACTATATATATATCTCTTTTCAGTCATGATGGACATATTACTCTTTTACGACAGTTACGCACTGTGTGTTAACAATAACATAAAACTAGAGCCACCGACTTTATCTAATGAAGTCTGACTGTGGTATTGTCAAATAAGATTTGGCGCATTTTCCTGTGTAAGTTTTCAGTATGATCCTATTTCACATTCAAGTAGCACAAGCAGTGTCACAAGCCAAAATCTTCAGTGTCAATCCAGCGTCCGCCCCTGCTCCAGTCACATACCTTTTCCTTTCCACCGGCGTTATTGTGTTCGTTCTGCTCTCCTCCCCTCTCCACCTGATTCAGTTGTGGGTAACAGGATGTGGTGGCGGCAGCAGGCCCGGAATCCCAAGGAACATTCCGCCCGTTCTGCTGGGGGGTTTTCTCGTTCCGGGGGAAGTCTGCTGAGTGTTTATTTTACCTTATGTCCCTCTGTGTACGGGGGTGGGAAAACCCCGTAGGATGTAGGGAACACTCCTGTTCAGAGGTCTCCAGGCCTCCCTCAGGAGATTCCTGACCCCTCCATATCCATACCCAAGGGACGCCTCGAGGAACAAGGAACGGCTACACTGTTCTCAGAGTGCACCACCTCATAACACCGTTGCTTATAGAAGAAGCATTGATTAACAATGATAATAACCGTGGAACAAATGGTTGCTCTGAAGCTGTAGACATAGCGTTGGTTAATGTGGGTTCCTGTGTAAATTGTACACTGTGTGCCTATAGACAGCAGGCCACCTATGAGAAATGGGGGGTGTAGTATTTAGGCCAGAAGTGGGGGGTCCTAATGATGAAGAGAGGCAGCTATAATGTTCTGTTGAAGCCAAACACCCCCAGCCCCGGCCCATCCAACACACGCATGCACAGTCAGCCCACAACTTCCTGAGAGGAACTGCAGCCTGCAGTCAGGGTGTGGTCTAAGCATTGGGGTGCGGGGCCACAATTACCTACTGCAGGGAGAGCTGGTGAACTGGGAGGGGGGTGGTTTGTGGACTGGCTATTTTGTTTTTAGGGTGGTCTCTCACGCTCACGCTCACACCCACACACACACACACACACACACACACTACAGACACGCTACACAGAGACACACACACTACACGGCACAGTACAGACGCATTACAGACACACACACACTACGGACACACTACACACGGTCACACACACATTACAGGCACAGTACAGACGCAGTACAGACACACACACACACACGCACCCTACACACACACACAGCATGAAGGTACTCATGGAATAAGCCTCTGAGCAGCTCTGAAGCCCACTGGCCCCCATGCCTGCCTCCTTATCCAGTTCTGAGGAATCGGCCCTGGCAGGGGCAGCTGTACGTGCCCCTCTCTGTATCTGACAGTGTGGTGGCCGTGTCTGTTTGTCTCACAGATGCCCTGCTCTGCACTACACAACACGTCCACCCCCTCTCCCTCCCGTGTGGCCTGCTGGGTCTCTCGCCCTCCTGTGACCCTGCTCTGTTTGTTTTCTCTTCTTCCCGTCCACATTCCTTTTCTAGCTTCCATAGCCGCTTCTCCCAGGCACAAGATCAAAGGTGCTGTAGCACAGAGAGAGTGAGAGAGAGGTGAAAAGAGAGGTAGAGAGAGATAGAGGGGGAAGAGAGGCAGAAAGAGAGAGAGGCTGGGCTGAGAGATGGAGAGGGGCAGAGAGAGTGGGGAGGGAGGAGCTCATCGCTGGGCTTTTGAAGAAGACTCTCCCCTCCCCTCCCTTCCTCTGCCTGCCCCTGTTTGGTCCACACAGACTCCACTGTCCCACTGCGTCCCCCCCCCACCCCCCCCCGTGGCTAACCCCAGACTCATCCCACACGAGGCCCTGGGCTCAGCAGCCTGGCACCAGACAGTTATTCTAGCCCCCAGGCATCCACTCTACTGTAGGTCACAGGAGAAGATGGGGGAGGTTGAGAGCTCTCATATTATTTAATGTGCTCATTACTGTTAAAGATACATGACTGTGCGAGCAGAGTTTCTGGGTCTTCAGCGGCTCGGCCCAGAGTGCTGGTCTTCAGTGTGCTTGTTTTGTACAGTAATTGAAATGACAGTTTTATGACAATGAAAGTGTTTGTTTCCCCCTCAGTGTGGTTTCATGTAATAAAATAACTGCTAATTAATTTGAAGATCTCTAAAGACAGAAGAGTCACAAAGGCTAATTCTCTCAGCCTGCCTCCCATAATGCTCTACAAAGACTCTGTTGTTTCATGATTTTCTCTTTTCCTTTTTTTCATGTTCAGATATCTTTCCCTGCTCCCCCTCCATAGTCCCGTGCTTGTAAAAAAAAACAAAGTGGGGGAGGGGGGGGGGTCACTGTTTTTAAAAATGAATTACGGTTTTATTTTATTTTTGTTTGAAGCGGTTGAAAAAAAGGGAGGCGAGCGCTCTGATTGAATTAAATTTCCTCTTTGTAAACGTTGACCGGAGCTTTTGACGGCGTTCTCGGCCCCGTTTTAATTAAGCTTTTGCGTAACGGAACAAGGAGGGAGACAAAGACGACGTTAAAAGAGAGATGCTTTTACGAAGGGGTTTTGTGTTTGTGTGCGGGCCTGGTGTCTGTGTGTGTGCAATTTCTTTTTCTGTGCAATGCGCCTTTTTATTTATCGCCGGCTTTAAGCTGCTCTTTGAGGGATTAGCGACTAGCGTTGGGAGCGTGCTGAGGATTGTGCCATACAGGTAGGGATTGCTCAGCCCCGGACCCCCTGTCCTAGTGCTTAGCTCCCTGCTGTAGTGTGTGACCCTGCACTTCAGCTAGGGGCCGGCTCCACTGTCCTGTCTGCAGAGGGGCCTTCTCCCACACTCCCATGCTGTAGTCATGCCTAATGGATTACACTTTCATTCAGCCGTTCAGCAAATGCTCTTATCCTGAATGATGCAGATAGTTACATGTCAGACTGCGTCCTGAATATGCTTGGTTTATATTTCTATGTGTATGGGTGTCTGTGCACGTATGTATGGTTTTGCGGGGACATGAAGTCTATATATATATGTTTATATTTGCGAGGCCATGGAGAATGTATTTGTATTTGTTCACGTATATTCAGGCATTTTGTGTGTGTGTGTGTGTGTGTGTGTGTGTTTGAGGACCTGGATATTGTATAGTTGTGAGGGAATGAAGTGTACGTGTGTGTGTGTGTGTGTGTGTGTGTGTGTGTGTGTATTTGAGGACCTGAATATTGTATAGTTGTGAGGGAATGAAGTGTACGTGTGTGTATGTATGTGTACGTGTGTGTGTGTGTGTGTGTGTGTGTGTTTGAGGACCTGGATATTGTATAGTTGTGAGGGAATGAAGTGTACATGTGTGTGTGTGTGTTTGAGGACCTGAATATTGTATAGTTGTGAGGGAATGAAGTGTACGTGTGTGTGTGTGTGTGTGTGTGTGTGTGTTTGAGGACCTGGATATTATATAATTGTGAGGGAATGAAGTGTGTGTGTGTGTGTGTGGACCTGGATATTGTATAGTTGTGAGGGAGTGAAGTGTACGTGTGTACGTGTGTACGTGTGTACGTGTGTACGTGTGTACGTGTGTACGTGTGTATGTGTGTATGTGTGTGTGTGTGTTTGTGTGTGTGTGTGTGTGAGGACACAGACTGTGCTTATGAGGGCATGAAGAGTGCACAGGCAGATATTTCCCTGTGCACAGTCTGCTGATCCTGTAGTCATAACACTGCTGTACGCACTCATACAGACGCTCACGCTGATTGGTCGGTGCTTGTCTCCGCTGGCGCCTTGCGTCCTGGGCCCGGCCCAGTCTGTGACACACTGATGAGGTCCGATGGGGCAACACCCTTTCACAAGCAGAATCATAAAAAAACAAACAAAGCGCATGGTGAACAGGAAAATCCCAGGTCTTTATGAAACTGCTGCGGCACATGGGGCATTCAAATTCAGGACCTTTCCCATAACAATGGCTACTTCACTGCTCCACCAATGAGAGGAATTCTTATGTATTCACGGCCAGCAGGTTTACATTTTTTATTTGTGACCTCAAAATCATATTCTGTTTGTGAAATACTACATACCAATTTTTGGTTGAAAATATATTGTGCTGATGGTCTTGAATTCCGAAAATATTATGTTATTGTGGCCAATTTATCCCAAATCTCCCAACTGATATGTGCATTATCTAAATGGTAAATGGTAAATGGCAGGCATTTATATAGCGCCTTTATCCAAAGCGCTGTACAATTGATGCTTCTCCATTCACCCATTCATACACACACTCACACACCGACGGCGATTGGCTGCCATGCAAGGCCCCGACCAGCTCGTCAGGAGCATTTGTGGGGTTAGGTGTCTTGCTCAGGGACACTTCGACACAGCCCAGGCGGGGGATCGAACCGGCAACCCTCCGACTGCCAGACGACTGCTCTTACTGCCTGAGCCATGTTGCCCCATGTCTACTTATTTTTGTTCATTTATCAATATCAGTTTTTGTGTAGGAGCATATTCTACAGGTATGTAAATTATTTGGTTAAAATGGGCTTTTTTTGTAAAGCATGTTTCCACCAATAATCAAACCCAACTATTTGTTACACATCTGACATTCACTTTTTGAATTTATGATGTGCTGTACCAGTGGTCCGTGTGAAAATGGCTGCATCAAACAGACACAATCTAGTCAGGATCCTGCGGTTTTGTCCCTGAAACTTCCAGCTCCCCTCCCTCCCTCAGCAGTATGGATCAAATTCAGTGTAGAACCCTGATCCTGTGATAACTGAGCTTGCCTTCATAGAACAATTTTGGGAAAATGCAGTTCACAAACATATTTGGACTGTTCTGTGCCTTTCTTTATCTTCTATGACCAATTGCTGGATGTTATGGGAGACTGCATACTATGACAGCATATTTTTATTGTATGTTATATGTACATATGGAATTATCTTTTATATAAATGTACATATGTGTTTGTCCCTTCCAATTAATCAGTGTGTTATTGTGTGTCTGGTGTATGTTTTGTGTAACCTTCCCTCTTCCCTTGTCTTGGACAGAGGGGCTCGGCGCAGAGGCTAAGCAGCTCCTCTCCTCCACCTCCAAGAAGAAAACAAAAGGTGGCAACAAGACGGAACCAGTCAAAGAGGAGGCCAAGACCGACTCCCAGCCAATCAGCATCAGCCTCAGCTTCAAGAGATATGTCTTTGACCCCCATAAAAAGATGGTGCAGTCCTGACTCTCAGAGTTTTTGGAGCCAGTGACCAGAAGCGGTTGAGACAATGCAACAGGAAAGGGGGAGGCTTCTGGAAAAACGGCACGGGTGCCAACACCAAAGATAGACATATAGTAGCTGTGCCCGAGAAAATGAATAACCTTACACCACTGTATGAACTGAGTCTTAATTACTGCAGATTGGATTAAAATGCAGACAGGGATAATTTCCAAGGGCACAAATTAAGAGGCAAGAGAGCTTTCTCAGTCTTCCAGTAAACCCCCACAAGCCTGGGCTCTGACAGTATCCTGGATGTTTGGGCTGAGCAGGCAGGGAGCCTCCCGGCTGCGTCCCTGTACGTTTCCCCCTTACTGCAGGCGTCTGCCAAGGCCATGCTCTGTTTCAAGTGCTGCATTAACCAGCTCTTTCAGTGTCCACCAAATTCCCCACTTATTTTTGGAGCACAGCCACTCAGTTTTAGTCCTGGCACATATCTGTACGCATATGAATTTCCCCATCCCTTTTTATCTGAGCAGTTTTGGCCCCTCGGTTACTGACATGGTCACCCCCATTTGCTCAAGGTTAATCCTGTGCTCTTTTCGTCATTACGCTCAAACTTTATCTATTGGCTGCTTTGGATACATTTATAGCTTTCCATTTTTGCAGTTTTCTTTCTTGGATTTCTTTTCCAGAAGCCTTTTCGATGGGTTTTTCAGAAGTGAATGCTTGCAGGCTAAGCTGCAGAACATCAGAAAAGGCCTTCCTGTGATTGACACATGATAACCTGTGGTGTGATACAGTCGTGATTGACACTTAGAGATGGGCACAGTGATGTAATCATAGCTGACATGTAGCGATGAGCGAGTAATAATATTGTGAATGACACTGGGCATCGTGCAGTGAGTGATATCTGAGTATATGCAGGCTGATGTAACAGTGAATGACATATAAGAGCTTCAGACCTGTGGTTGAATCAGCGATGCAATTGGCTGGGTGAGAGTGCAAAAAAAAAACATACTGCGGCATTGTTTTCCCCGGGCAGATCTAATCTCTCACCCAGTACATTTCTGTCTCTCCTCTCTTCAGTCAGAGCCCACAGTTATCCTAGCCTGCCTGCAGCTGCATTGCTCTTCAACTTCCAGCTTTTTTTGGGGCTCTTTTCAGGCTGTTGCAATGGTAATGACAATAAACACAGTAAATTCCTGTTGAATTCAAAACTTTTGTTTGAAATGAAAGCCATACTTTGCCCCCTCTTCATTCACAGTGTCCTGGGCGGGCAGGTCTATGTCTGTTGCCGTAGACGTACATGTAGAGATGCTACTGTTTGTGGGGTAGATGCCACACAGCAACTGTTCCTGGTCCCTCTCAATGGTTGCACCGCCCTATCCAGTTTCACTAATAGACAAGACCTGGAGGAGGAGGGCTGATTCTGCTCCTCTGTTCCTCTCTCATCCTCGGTGACAGCCACCACACAGCAAATGTATCGGATGTACCTGGAGGAACAGGTAAACAGGTGTTCCCACCAGTGATGCCAATGGTTCCCTGCTGTATCGAGATACTGACTTATTTACTTTTAAAACCGCTCTCCTTGTAACATAAGTTTTATTACTGAATATCCATTACTCCATTACATTACTTCTTAACCTAATGAATGTAGACTGCATAGCATCCTTAATGGTTCATGGTCTGTGATGTATAAGCTTTGTGTCCAGATGTCCCCATGCACCACACGTCACTGTATATGAGAATATATGGCGTATTCACTAAGCAGGTGTGTTGACCATATGTAGTGATGGAGAGACTGCGTTAACTAAATGTGTGTGGTGTGTATTCCACAGTTTGCCTATGAAGCCCTTCAGTCATTCACCACTCGGACAATTACACGGAAATGAGCCTTTTAGCTCAAAAATGTAAGGGCCCTCGTGTATTAGCCAGCCCAGACAGGATGATATCTCTTTTATGGGATAAACTATTACACACGCTAGTCTTGTCAGATGCATGCTGTAGAATATGCTATATGATGTAAATTTCCCCTGGTCATAAAACTATTATTTAATGTGGTAGATGGAAATGAATTTGAAAACCAACATCAGAGGACATAAAGTTATGCCCCTTTGTAGTATAGTAATAATTTAGGTCCCCAGCTCCATACCATGTTATTTTTTCATAAGACAGGTTCAATTTCCTAAATGTCTACTTGGTATAACTGTGAATGCAGTTATACAGTATACTGGGTTTACATACTGTATTAGTGGGAGTGCATACAGCTGTTTGATGAATTCGGCTTGTATACTGTAGATGGCGGATATAGTGGTATGTAGGCTATAGTATGCCCTCAGTTCATAACTGGTTATTCACAGTATAGGTAGAAGTGTACTGGTGTGTACCATGTAGAGATGCGTAGACATGGGTGTGTACAACATAGATGGTGAGTACGATACCAGTATTCATGGCAGTGTATTGGGTATGTGCAATGTCGATTCAGAGTACATATGCAGTATAGATGTGAGTTTAGTGGTGTGTGCAATGTGTCGGCCAGACAACTATGCTATGTGCAAATGGCACAAGTTTGCCTGAGACTGAATATTATGGCTGTATACAGTAAAAGATGACGATGCTGGGTGTATACAGCTTGGATTTTATAAAGGCACAAACCGTGAGGTTCTGTACGGCAGGTGCATGAGAGCCAGTGATGTCGATATATTGTCCCTGTAGACATGGAGTGTATCAGCCCAGAGATCAGGAGAAATCTGAGTTGTGCCATTAGCCATGGAGGGAGACACCAGGAGAGGGGACAGTGGTGGGATTGTTCCCAAAGACTGACAGCCTTTTAGTCTTATCTTCCTGAGTTACTCTTACAGAAACGAAAGTGGAAAAAAACTCTCTCTTTCTCTCCTTACCCTGTCTCTTTCTCCAATTTCTCCTTTTCTCCCTGCTGTCTCTCTGTCTCCCTCCTTTATTTCTGCCGCTTTCTTTCTGTCCATCACTCTCCCATATCCCTTGTTCCTCTCCCCCCGTCTTATCCTGTATCCTTTCCAATTTTTCCACGCTTTCTGAAAATATTGTTCCTCGCGTATCTTCTCCCCGACCCATCTTTCAGCGCCAGCTTGTGTCTCATTTCTTATGCCATTTTCTGCTCAAATTAGCAGGATGGTAATTGTTTTCTCTGAATTGCGGTCTGCAATATCACAGCGTTTGGAAGAGACAGAGCGGTATTATGTATTCACAAAGCTTCTGAGTACGAGTGCTGACCTAGGATCAGTTTTTCCTTTTAGCAGTTAATGAATTATCTTAGGAAATGGACAGGTGAAACCTGACCCTAGATCAGTGCGCATAGGCGAATGGGGCCCGGCGGTCTCACTGTCATCAGTGAGTGAGCCCGGTCCTATCCCATTCTCTGCAGCCGTATGCTGGATGTGTGCGCGTATGAATGCGGGCATGTCGCGTGCGTTTTTCCTCTGCTGAAATGGAGCAGAGTGGACGGATTGAACAGATAATAAATATGTGGGTGAGAGGAAGGAGATGGGATGCGGCAGCCGGCTCTGGCTTTTTGATGGTAAAGCACTTATTAATGAGATAGGGCTTATCTGCGCTGGTCGCTGGAATTCCGCCTTTGATGGGCGGCAAGTTTACAGTTAATATATATTTGATTGATAAGCCAAAATGAGAGGAAGAGAGTGATGTGAAGCAGGAGAGGGGGTTAGGGACAATGGGGGGGAAGGGGAGGGGCAGATGGGTACTTTGGGAAAAAAAAAAAAAAATCTATCCCTGTATGTAATGAAAATGACATCAGATTGAATCCATAGTCTGCCCCCACCCCCCCCTTCCTTACGCACGCACACGGGCATACAAATTTTACCTGACATCCGCACGGTCCATTCACGTCGACTTCAATAGCTACACGCGCGCGCCCCTTCTGAGTTAAAGCCGAGCCCATCAGGAATGTTTGCCGGGGGGAAGAGCGGGGAGATAAGGCGGCGATGGAGATGAGATGTGGGGTGTGAATTATGGCCGGCTCGGGAGGATGTGGTCGCGGCCGGCTTGGCCCTTCTCGCTCACGCCCTGGGCGGGCGGCGCTCTTATCGGGGGGAGACACCGGCAGATAAGCCCGCCTACGCCCAATAACATCAGTCAGGAGTGCTCCAGATGGGCCGCCAAATATTGAGTCATATTGCATTCTGCATTATGCGCTGACCCTCGGACACCTGTGATTAAACATGACAATTACAGCTGCGTGGCTCCCTGTCGCACGGCGAGTGCCGCGGTCAGACCGGAGGAGTGATTACAGCCTGGCCTGCTTTACCGAAGCAATAACAGATATCTAAAACTATCCTTCAGCTGTCCACTGCTGCCTCAGCCTGAGGAATCGACACCGCGCACCCAGATGAATAAATTATCTCTCAACTTTCGCCGTGCGGCTGCTAATGTATTTGATTATTTGTCCAGAAATGACCAGAAAAAGGTCTATTTTCAGCCGCAATGTGAATTGGGTATACTGTGCGTTTTAGAAGTTCATTGCGGTTGATACGCTGGTTGTGGAAGAAGAATCCTCTGAACTGCTAACGGAGGAAGGCTGGCATGAGGCTGACCTTCATCTTGAGAAAGTTTGAAAGGGAAGAGGAACAAAGATTAACCAGAGTGAGCCGGAGGGAGAGAGTGAGCGCGAGAGACAGGATCAGGTGGGAAGGATTGAAGATGGTAAAGTTATCCTGCTCCCTCCCCACGCCCTCCATTCATCTCTCGGATTCTCTATCGATAGAAATCTCCCTCTGCTTCGTTAAGAGAGACAAACAACCATGGGCAGTGTGCTTTTCTTCCCTGTGTTTGGGGTAACGCGCGTGGTAATCCTGTCTGTCTGCGCTGGGAGCGGCGATGAAGCTCTATCTGAGCGAGACGCGGCGGGGGCGATGGGGGTGTAATCCCATCTTTAAGGCTATGCTTAATTAAGAGAGAAACAGAGGTGGCGGCGTTCTCAGGGCTGTGTTGTCGGGTGTCTGTCGCGGCTGCAGGAGGAACGTGGCGGCTGAGGCACAGGGAGGAGAGCGCACGTGTCCGCGCAGTAACGGCCGGGCTGGTGAACCACAGCCCCGCTCCGCCCAGCAGCCTCTCTCCCAGAGAACTAACACGGGCTCAACAGCACCGTGAGTGACAGTGAGGACTCAGAACAGCTCTGTGACAGTACAGCAGGGAGAAACTGAGCACTACTGACTGCAGAATGCTACAGAGAAGCATTGGCGAATGCTCCAGCTCCACTCAGTCGGTCCGAGATGTACTGAATTGTTGAGACTCTCAGCAGCACCAACTGCTACAGATGAATGAGTTGAACTCAGACAGAGACCCCACATGATGTCCACACATGCTTTAGAATGCAGAAATAAAACAATTGATAGCACAGTATGGATGAATTTGGAAAATATGTGACATTTAATTGTCAATCCTCTGATAGCTGTATTTAACTCCTATTCTAACATAATTAGGTACACAATGTTGTTCAATACAGTTCAATATCAGTGGCAATGTGGCAGAGAATTAGAGTGACTGCATGATATCATTCATGTTGAATGTCCAAACCAGTATCAAAGGCAATGCTAATATATCTGTAAATCGGTAATATGCAATAGTAGTTACAGTGCCCTTCGCATCTGGATGTTAACATTTTACTAAATATACATTGTTTATAAAAAGTAATTAAGCTCGGGTTCCCATTGACAACATCATACACTCGGTGCAGACTAGCCGACATGGATGTACATAGTCTACAAAACGTATACTTGAGCCATTTAAATTTCATGGTTTTGTATGGACATTTTGAAATTAAATGCATTAGAAATTTTTTGCCACATATCCGGACCAAATTTTACTCTGTAGCAAACATAGTTTTAATGTAGTTTCGAAATAATGTTTTGGTATGTGCTCTAATCTTATTATATAGCAAACTCATATAATGAAAGACATTACCTGTTACTTTCACTCATTTTGGCAGGAATCCAAAAAACCCAATCATTTCAGGCTCGATACATAGACGGGGTAGAACAGTACAAAAAAAATCTGGAAAACATATCCTGGGAATGAGTGGGTAGAGAAGGGGAGAAGAGAGGGATCAGGAGGAAGGGGGATGGGTAGAGGCAGGTTAATTGACAAGGGAAAGGAATTGAAAAGAAGAAAAAAGGCAAGCGGCAGAGAAAAGAGATTAAAAAGAGTAATTAGCAGTCTGGTGACTGATAAACGAGAGAATCATTAATTACAGTAGTTTAACTCTTGGGGATGTGGTTAGGCTACTAACGTCCTCGCGTGTTTTTTTCTTTCTCTCTGCATCTCATCAATCCAGCAGCCTCGTGCCTTCACTGAGACGGCGGTTACTCTATAAACGAAGCGATTTAATTTTATTTCACATCTGGGCATTGTTATTAGGGTATCTTCCTCCTTTCAACACACAAGATCACAGCTGAGAGACAGGTTTATTCAGCCCTCGCAATGCTGCTCCTTTCTTGTGTTCTCATGAGATGCGTCACATTTCACAGCTCAAACAGAAATATGTGATTACTCACACTGTTATATTTCATTATCAGTAAAACTATGAATGTTAACACAATTGATTATATTAAGATGGTAATATTGTGTCTGTTTCCATTGCAGAGTTCTGCATTGTACTGATGCACGCCAATGATCAAATAATATTCTTGTTAAGATAAGCCTTTCCCTCTTTCACTCGCTCTCTTTAGCCTGTAAATGTAATTAACTCTTATTAAAATGAGCATTTTTAATTAATGTGGCACTGCATCAATTTCATCTCCTCTGATTCCTTCTCACCCTCTCCCTTTCTCTGTCAGCCTTTAATTTCAGCCACTAACAGCTCACCTCTTCATTCAGAAATCACATTCAAGTCGATTCGCTTATTTAAATGGCTGGGGTAATGATGACAGAGGTTATACTGGCGTATTGAGGTCATGTCCGTATCGGCTGGAATCCAGTGCTACCATTTCTGTAAGCGAGAGGTTCACAGTGACAGTCTTCTGTTTGGGATAGAGAAGGAACAAAAGGAAAACCTGGTGTGGCAAGGGGAGGAGATGCATGAAATAAAGTCAATATCCTGTTGACAAGTGCAGTAAGCTTCTCTCAGCATAGCGGTGATGGCTCTCTAGTTACAGTAGTTCTCACACCTGGTCCACACAGACCTGGTTAGTGATTTGATACTCTCCTTGCTTGGATTTTGCCAGATAGAGGAAGTGATGAATAGACATACAGGAAAAGAGAGACAGACTGAGTGGTGGAACTATGGAGTTGTCTGCTCATGTTGTGTGGCGTGCAGTAGTGTTTCAGTTTGCCACAGTTCTCTTTTGTGTAGCATGGTACCTGCTTTAGAGTGTTTACACAATGCAATCCTATATCCTTTCACAAACTGTCCCCAGAACTGCAGAGCAGCGCGTCGGTATGTGGAAAAATATAAGTCCTTTTGACTAAATGTATACATGAATATGGAAAATATGTTCCCAAAGAGGATTTGTTTTCATGGGGAACTTAAGAGGGTTGTATGGTTTCAATAAAATTGGAGAGGTCATCATGAAAATTAGCATGCTTGCTTTTCCTCCTGCATTTCAGAAATTTGCTTTAGAAAGCTGGAAACAAACCTCTGCATGGAGAAGCCAGTGTTTCTGACATTAGGTTTTAGATTCTGAGAAAAGGCAAGGAAAAAGGGATTTAAGAATCCCAATTACTGTGCACAATTCTTTGTCTTATGGTGACTTGGTTGACTGGAATGTCTACATTCCTTAGCCTGTAATTACACTTTACCCAGAAAGACAGTTGGATGCTGAGAGAAGAACTGTGTGGGTTTTGTACACATTGTATGAGATTAGTGTGACCGCTGTTGAACCTGTTCTAGTCCCAAACCAAGTTACCCAGCTACAACTCTACACAGCTGTTCCATAGGTAGAGAGAGAGGAATGAGAGCTGGACAGAGGAACAGGAGAGTGAGGAGTTTGGGTGTGGAGGAGGAACAGGAGAGTGAGGACTTTGGGTGTGGAGAGGTGTGAGGAGTTTGGGTGTGGAGGAGGAACAGGAGAGTGAGGACTTTGGGTGTGGAGAGGTGTGAGGAGTTTGGGTGTGGAGAGGTGTGAGGAGTTTGGGTGTGGAGGAGGAACAGGAGAGTGAGGACTTTGGGTGTGGAGAGGTGTGAGGAGTTTGGGTGTGGAGAGGTGTGAGGAGTTTGGGTGTGGAGAGGTGTGAGGAGTTTAGGTGTGGAGGAGGAACAGGAGAGTGAGTAGTTTGGGTGTGGAGAGGTGTGAGGAGTTTGGGTGTGGAGGAGGAACAGGAGAGTGAGGAGTTTGGGTGTGGAGAGGTGTGAGGAGTTTGGGTGTGGAGAGGTGTGAGGAGCTTGGGTGTGGAGGAGGAACAGGAGAGTGAGGAGTTTGGGTGTGGAGAGGTGTGAGGAGTTTGGGTGTGGAGAGGTGTGAGGAGTTTGGGTGTGGAGGAGGAACAGGAGAGTGAGGAGTTTGGGTGTGGAGAGGTGTGAGGAGTTTGGGTGTGGAGGAGGAACAGGAGAGTGAGGAGTTTGGGTGTGGAGGAGGAACAGGAGAGTGAGGAGTTTGGGTGTGGAGAGGTGTGAGGAGGAGGTGAGAGGTGGGGAAGAGGGAATGGGCAGGAGGAGGGGGACGTAAATCATGTTTATGGATTGAGTGTTGCTCCTAGATGCGTGTGGCACGTCGGTGACTGTGGGGCTCATAAACAACGGCCTGACAGCACACTCATCACCGGGGACAACCCTGCCTGCCGCCGCGCAGATAAAGAGGGAGGAGGGGCCGGCGGGGCGGGAGAGGCACTGTTCTCATATCAGCGCCATCATCCATCTCCCCTCCATCACCTCCCATCATCACAGCGGCTGGGAGAATATCACCACAGCCTTTTCCTGCTTCTCCTCTCCCGCTCACGCTCTTTAGAGAAATGAAGTCTGCTTTAACCTACATGTTTCTTTTAAACTGAAATGGATGTTGTTTCCAAAAGAGGTGATAACTTCAGTCTATCCCAGGTGTCCACAAACGCCGGACAGGCCTACTGAGCCTAGACACTAGCCACGCATAAGCCTTTTCTTCCATTTCAAAATGACATTACTGTTTCATACATGTGCTATATTTTTGATTGATAGTTAAAACAGTGAAACTTAGATAGGCACGATGGGTACTAAAACAAAGCAAGCAAAGCAAGGCAATTGTAACTCGTACTATTAGACTGGTACTGTGTTAAATGCATATAAGGACACTTCAAGTGAAAAACGTAGGTGTTATATATTATATAGCTACAATGAAAATAATAATTAAGATGTAAACTATTCAAAATTATTCAGATTAAAATCAATTCATTTTCATAATCACCTAAAATATGTGTGTTATAGGTTGGATCACTGAGGTGACCAAACCTCAAGTACAAATCAGTGAAGTATCTTAGCATTTCAACCAGGTTTGCTCAAGTGAAAAGCATTCAAACTATTTCTGATGTTTGACAAGCTCTAAGCTACTTTAAACAAACCAAAATAAATACCATATTGTACATTGGTCCATTTAAATATAAAAGGATTTATTCCAAGGTTTGTCCAGCCATGTGAAGAGGGTATCTTGAACTGTGATCTTGCAACCTGATTTATGTTCTTGCAATGGTACTAATATACACTTAAATGTAAATATATTGGGACATTTATTGTTGTTTTGGCTCCTCTGTACACCAGCACATTTTGAATAAAGCAATGGATTTGGGGCTAAAGTGCAGACTGTCAGCTTTAGTTTGTCAGTATACAAATTCATGTAAGCTGACTGGTGTAGGAATTACAGCCCTTTTCGTACACCCCACCCCCCCCAAAAAAAAAAAAAACAAGAAAGACAAAAGTATGACTTGACATATTACTGAAAGGTAAAGTCCCCCCCCACCCCCCCCAAAAAAAAAAAAAATACAATAAAACAGCATGCAGATCCCTGTACCTTCTCCTCCAAATGACAGCAATATTTGCAGTCACTTGATCCTGAACAGGGTGTGAGAAAATGAAAGTTTCAACATCAATACATTAATTGGCTAATGGTATACAAGCTATTATACCATCAAGATGACAAACCTTTCAACCACACACAGTCACCAAGATGTAGTAAATAACAGGCTTTAATCATAGTATACAGAAACAGGTGAATCTCCAGCAATCAGAACAATGCAGGTAAGGCAGAATTGTTCTCAAAGTCCAGGCAGGGATGGATTAAGTTGAAGATGTCATATATACAATAATTAATTGTGTGCAAACAGTGTCCATATTTTTTTAAGTAAATCTCGCTATTCTGTAAGTAAATCCAAATCTACTTTATGATATGGCGGGCAACCACTAACCAACTTTTGTTTTTGTGTATTGTTCTATAACCTATACCTAGCATTGAGCATAGGTTGCCTACTGGCTATCTTAACTACTTTTTTCAGTAGCTCATTTCCATGAAGTAGAAATCAAGTAGAATTGTACCTGTATTGACATACAAATAAAATAAAATAAAAATAAAACCAGTATTATTACTGGACAATTAATGTCTGTACAGATCATACAATATGGATGTAAATACCCTCAAATCAAATCAGAGCTAACAGTATGCACTGTAACCTCATATTCATAGTTTTGTTTCAAATGAAATTCGCTGGAGTACAGAGCCAGAATATATACTGTGCCCTGAATAAAAAGTACTCCCCGCAGTCAGAACAGTCTAGAACTGGGGCTGTGTAGGCCTATACAAAAATGTTTACATTTGCATCACGACACAAGCTGCAATGAAGCAAGATACCAATTTCTGTCAGTAATGTGTCAAAATATACCGTGTGTCCTTTTTAAACAGGTCCTGATTCACTGTGGTCGTTAAAGATCCCATGACACTCTTCACAAAGACAAAGGGGTTCCCTGGTGTCCAGGCTAAATTCCCAACCTGCCACCTAATTATCCCCTGATTCAACTGCCAGAAACATTGTTCTCCCTCTCCACCTGTGGGTGTGCTGTGAGCGTTCTGGTACAAAATGGCAGCCTTGCATCTCCCAGGTGGGTGCTATATATTTACATATCTACATATTCTAGCTCACAGTTCTGTGAATGCCCAACAAACATGTAACATGTAAATCCCACAATGTTCATTCCAAATATAACTTATTTGCCTATCATGTAGCTTCAGTTTCCATCAAAATTACTTTGTCCTCTATGCTTGAATAAGTTTCCATTTGGAATGCAAAGCTTCTCTTAAGCACAATTTCCCTGGCTGCTGTGTATGCCCTAGAAACGGCAGTGATGCAGTAACCCACCAAAAACAAACCAGTGAGTTAAAGCGACTGCAGTCTTTCATATTAAGTGCACATCTTGAAGTGCATGGGGTTCATATAATAGCAGTAAGCAAGACTATGATAATGTCCATAATAGTCTACATGCTAAAATAGCACTTTCTTTATCAGTTATGGCGTCTCGGCTACTAAATCAAGCAGTTCAGGAAAATGTGCCTGGTCTATGCTCTATGCAAAATTCTCATTTATCAACACGTTTATTGCCTGCCTGTTTCTGAGATGCCAGTCAGTAAATTATTTATAATATTTGGAATGTTTACACTGTGTAATTGCAGAAAATCATACAAAGTAGCACTATGTAACAAGAGATGAAGCCATGCAAAAATATGCACATTCCATGCATTAAGAGCTCAGTCCCTGAATAATAACTTCATGTCACCATCTATTATTAAATTATGCTACAGGAAATCAACAGTAGGTCTAGCCTGCTTTAATTTTGAATATACCGATGTAATGGCTACAGCACGACTTACAACATTAAGGCAATTATAGGCTTAATGTAGCCTTGTTCATATGTTTTTAAATTTTTTAATTTGTGGGGTTTTCTCATGGAAACTGATGCAACTATTGAGTTAATTTTCTCCACAAACATTTTTCTAGAATGTAGGAAGTTCATCTCCATTTTTGTTAATATGACACCTATTTTCTTTGGTGTTAAAAATGGCCTAATACTGAGGTACAGTAATATAGCCTATGGTTTTAATTCTGAATTGCATTCACACTGGAACCATGTCTGTTATTGTTGTCTGTATTGTACATGTTGTCTTATTTATTATTGTACTTATTGTGATTTACTGTGGTGTATTTTAACTAACCTATGAAGCCGAAGGCAAATTTCCACATTGTGTGGACAAGAAAGATTATTATTAGGTTCTTCCACAAGTTAAAGCATCACATCCATAGCTAGTAAAATACACATGAAGGGGTGTTCCAAACAAAAATACAGTAATTGTAAGTGCAATTTTTTATTCTTTATTTTATTTTTATATTTTTTATATTATTATTATTATTATTATTATTATTATTATTATTATTATTATTGTTGTTGTTGTTGTTATTGTTATTATTGTTAGTATAATATACATGATGTGTATATATATGTATATATAAATATAAATTATTATTAGTATATCATTACACTTTTTAAATTATTTTTATTATTATTATTATTATTATTATTATTATTATTAGTAGTAGTAGTAGTAGTAGTAGTACTAGTAGTATTAATGGTAGAGTTAACTGAATAACGGCAGAAAGTAAAACGTGGAACAGCCCCTGGCGAGATCATGTAGGTATCCAGAATAGCCCATGGAAGGGAGATGTTTGATATACTAGAACCAAATATGGAGATCTTGTATTGGAACACCACATGCCACTGGCAAGCCTTAATGTTAGGGAAAGATACAGCAATACATCCTTGTTTTTATCATCAATTGCAAAGTGTAGTAAAGTTCAATAAAACAAGTTTGCATATTAACTTAGCAATGCAGATAATTGTCTGTAGTAATAATTAATATGTTTGCTTTATATAATCTATGCCTGTTAATGCTTCTGAAACAGAAGGGCAAACAGTTGAAGGTATGGGGGAAGATTTTCTGGAGCAATTAGTGCCACAAAAAAAGCTGATTCTGAGTGAAATATTTGAGAGTGAAAAAAAAAAAAAACCTTATGCAAGGAAAGAAGATGACCCTTCAAGGCCACCATTGTTCGCTCATCACTGCTGGCTTGTTTGCATATCTATCCATGCCTTATTATTCACAAAGAGAAAACATTTATGCAAATTTGTGCTGGCACCATAGCAAAGCAATATATTGATATCCTGTTTCCCCTGCACCCTCGCCCTCCTCCCGTGCTGGCCCAGCATTGTGTTTCTGCCTGTCTCTAGTGCATACTGGACCTGTCAACACCCTTCACCCAACCTCCCCCCTTACTTTAACAAGACAGCAAAAGAGAAAGGGAGAGGAGAAATAATGAAGGGTAAAGAATAACCGCCAATCACTGCGGCCGGCGGGCCCCGACAGCCGGAGGAGGAGGCCGAGGGAAGGGGTCGAAGGTCGAGAATTGCGGCACCTTGAAAAATGCCAGGCGACGCTCGCTCGCTTGACCGGCCGGTCCGTCGCGCGCACCTGTCTTCCCTTGACAGGTGATTTTAGGTGTCTGAGCGCACAAAGGTGCATCTAGCGGGGGGTCGCGCGGACTCGCTGGCCCCCTGGTGACACGTGGGACGGGGTGGTGCGTGGGACCTAGCGCCTGTGAGCCGGAGATTGGGGTGCGTGAACATGGTGTGGCACAGGGGGAGTGTCATGCGGGGGCTGGGCTCTGCGGGGATGAGGGGGGGCTACATTTGGGGAAGGACATCAGAGAGTGAGAGGAGCACTCTGTCAGGTGCTTTCTTTAAGCTGTCTCCTGGCCACCCTCACCCCTTCTCTCCATCATACATGCGCTCATATCTCCTCTTCCGTTTCTCTCCGTTTCATTATTACTCCCTATTCAGCGTGAGAAGGAAGGTATACGGCCTGACAGCTTGACAGGGGAGCTGTGGAAAAAGTTTAGCAGGCAGCTTTGAGCTGAGTGTTGGGAAGTGAGAAGTGGACAGTGAAAGTGACTGTTAGTGGAAGCTGCACAGGAGTGATGTTATGAGTGGGAGACAGAGAGTGGCTTCAGGCCAATCAGAGATCTAAGCATGGGTCAGAATGTGGTAACCTTTTAGGTTTAAACAATATAATGTGGTTCAGGGTCCATACTGCCATTATAGGACTGAAATAGTACATGTGTAAAAACAGTTAAAGGAATGGCAGAATGACAAGGGGCGATGCAAAGATAGAGAAAGGTGGAAAATGTTGTCAAAATGAAAGTAATATCTGTGTTCTGTCCAGGGCTTGTTCCTGCCTTGTGCACCCCCCCAACTGGATCAACTGTGCTTCTTTAAGGACACAGTTGACCCAAAGTGCTCACAGTAGTTGATTCATCAGATGTGCAAATGGTCCACTTGTGGTGGCCATAAAGAGGGCAATCCTGCACGTGTAATATAGATCACATTGGTGAGTGAGACGATCTCTGTCAATCTCCTGCAGGGTAATGTTGGAGGCATGCAGGTAAAAATGTCTCCGTAATCAAGCATAGGCAGAAAGATAGCAAAGAGAAATGTCCTTCTAGCAGAAGGACAAGAAATGCAAAGGCCGGCCTCTGCTGAGAAAACATTAAACACAGGACGATGAACGTGTGTAGACCACACAAGATCTCTTTCTGCCACCCACCTTCCAGACCCCACCCCCTGCCCTCCATATCTGTCTCACCTTTACCGTTCTTGAGACAGACTTCTCTGCCTTTTCCAAAGCAGGCTGACTGAGTTACTGTCTCCAGTTTCAGTACAATGTGAACCAGGACAATGGTGGCCCAATGTGAAATTAATCCTGACAGTTTGGCATGCTAAAGGGATTACACTTCCACTGCACCGAGCTCTGTCCCCCTTTCCTCTCTTCCCCTCTTTCAGCCCAGATACGAGTGTACCTGCCTGTGAGCTTATACCCCTCCCTCCCCCTTTCCTTCTCAAACCGCCACCTGTCTTGCTTGCTGCTGCAAGCAGATTGAATCCTGTACGATTAGTAAGCTGATAGCTCTTTGTTGGCTGTGTAAAATGAAATGTTGCTAATTTGTCACAGACATGTTTCCCCCTGGGTGGACAAACCTCAACTCCTTGCTCGTAAACCATAGAGAGAGAGAGGGAGGCAGAGAGAGAGATAAATACATTGAAGAAAAGCAATAGTGAAGGTGCTAAATGAACACAGTTACCCCAAAGTACAGTATGCCTCTCACACACCTTTCAGAATAAGTATAGCATAATTTATACTGTTACAAAAAGGGAAGCTCTAATTTTAGCATGCTTTGATGTAATAGGGAATTGATGAAACTGCCACTCTCAATATTGAGACCACTGACCCGTCATTAATCTCTACACCCCTCAATCACATGTTGCAATCAGATACAGCGCAGTCTTTGTCTGGCACATTGCATAGATGCAAAGATCACAGAGAAGGTTTGGCCATTGTGCAGGGTGTAAAAGTTTCATGAATCCCAACGGTTTTCCACCAAAATGAGCTTCAGAATCACAAGATGGATGAACACACTTGCTCACGAAGGATCATTGCGCTATCATGAGATCACAGAGACCAGCAGTGTTTGAAGTGTCCGGTTCTGTGTTTCAGCCTTTGAATTGGTGACTCACTCTGGCTCATGCAGCCTCGTAGTGACAGGAGGTCGGGAGGTTGGTGCGTGCGGAGGGCTGCTTCTAAATGACCGCTTAAACCATCATCATTAACTATACAGTGGCGAGTTATTCGCAGAACGTGTTTAATCTCCGGAGGTCAGAGGGGAAGTGGGCAGTTCCTTGTGTTGTGGCTGACATTCATGCCACTTAGTAGCAAACCAGAGGATGTTTTCTGGGGCAGCTGAGGGAACTGGGCTTGAATATGGTGTGAAAGAGTCACATGAAAACCCTAGGCTCATGGATCAATTGGGAAACAGCCGTCATGGTAGGATGTGACAACACAGAGAGGAGACCTGCTTTATTTCCTTTCATTTCCTCCATTTTATCTTTGTCTTAGTTTTTTTCCCATCCAGGTTCCAGCATATATATTTATTTATCTATTTACCATTTGTGTATTATTCAAGGTGACGTTATTGGTGTGTGATGTATGTTCACATTGAGCTCTCATGTTGGCACTAGTTAGGGAGTCTTTATTAACATGAGAACCCAAAGAAATGTTTCTGCTATTGCAATGTTAAGCAAATCATAACACACATCTCACCAGAGGCCTTGTGGTACTTGTGATTGATTTTAACTTTAAATAAATAGGGAAATGTGCACCCCTGATAGATTGGGAGCTGATAACTACGCAGAGGTAGCCTGTCTGTTCATCTGGATAACATGTTAAATAAACAGTTGATTCTCGAATGCAAAGAGTATGGGTTTCCTGCAAGTTAACTAAATGAGTGTAAATTTGAACAACTAACTAAATTAACTTCACAAGTAGCTACATTTTTCAGAGAAAACAAACACAGGAATGTTAATTGGGCGCGATTGTGCCGGACAGCAGGGGGAAGTCAAGCGTGACTAATGTGGGCTCTAATGGCTGCACCACAGAGGGAAGGAGAAATGGAGGGAAGAGTAGAGGGTAGTTAGGCAATATCGGTTCTGTTGATTACTGGAATTTCATCTGGAAAGGTCTAGCAAACCTTTTTATATGTCCCATTATCGTACTTATAGGTGGAAAATTATGTACTACATATTATGTCTTCAGAATTATTGTACGGTTAATCGCAGTAATGTACAGTATGTAGGGCCTAAGGCAATTTAATATTTATAACGCAGTTTTTGAGGTATATATTATATTATATTGCAATAAATGGATTTGACTACGCATTGTATTACCTAATGGAAATGATCAAATATGAGCTACAGCAGCCCTGGTTGCATACAGTAACATGGTATATGGTAGTGCAAAGACATACTCTCCTACTTCCTCAGTCCAGCTCCTGATCCAGCTCTGCAGCATTATCAGATTGGAACCCAGCCACTGTTTTCATAAACACAATTTTTAGGGGTCGCATATATACATAAACACTGGCACTTCAAATCCGGGTGTCACAACTCCCTAAACCAATGTCAGTCATGCTGTAATTTTAAGAGCCTGCCAGTTGCTGCTCTGCAAGCTTGTTTAAATACATCTGACAGCGTTCCCTTTTTAGAACGCAAATATCAGATACTGAAAAATTACATTATTGGCCACCAGTGCCTCGTAGTCCAACAGACGACACATGCAAGTCTTCATCACCAGGACAAAACCATGTTCTCCATCGTCTCTACAATTGATGGACCTCTGAGATAGAGAAACCAATATGATCTTTCATATACATGAAAAAAATCACTATCATATCTTTATTGAGAATGTTAAACATATCCTTTTTCTGCTGAACAACTTCAGGTAAAACTTAATATTACACCCACATTATGTTCTATTTTGTAGTTTGTTTGCGTTTTCAGGGAGTAGATATTTTTAAACACAACATCTGTTATGCACATCCAGCCCTGATAGAGAGAGAGATGGAGGAAGAATGATTTAGGGGAGGAGGACAAGACGATGATAGAAACAGTTCTGTAATAAACATGATGTTACTAACTGTATTCTAGAAACAGTATGCGGTATACTACCAGAATTTTACTTTATGAATTGTAATTGCCGGTTAAACCCGAGCTGGCTGAAAAACACCTTCACAATACATTTCTTTAATGTTTTACTACCAGTAGTTTGTGGCATTTTGTGTAATAATTAATATAAACCTTTGCTATCATTGGCTGAAGCAGCAACTAAAGTAACCTTTTATGTTTCATTAAATTTTAATTAGCAGAAAGTGCCTTAGTAAGCATCCAGGTCTCTCTCATCTCTCTTGGATACAATCACTGCCCACTTTATTAGGAATTGATTAGATTTATTATTAGAGTTATTTGTCTTCTGCTGCTGTAGCCCGTCCACTTCAAGGTCTGACGTATTGTGTGTTTTATGCAATGTGCATATAATTTTATGCATTTTGGTTTCACCATATTATAATTACAGCACTATATGTATACTGTATACTATATAATATTCGGGACAAATAGCTGCACAGGCGTGTCAGATTTGTGGGGTGCGTTCAGTCGTGCCCTTAGTGCAGCTTTAAGAGAGCGTAGCGTACAGCAGCTATGTAACACACAAGTGTCCTCTCACAGGGGCAGGCTACATAACTGTGGCTTGAAAAGCGGTTTGTGCTAATCACTCTCAGAACAGGGCCGCGTATCCCTGCTCCAGTGCATCCGCGCTGCAGTGTACTTTCTCCTGTGTGTAAGCCTGCTGTGAACATGACACTGCTCCCTCAGGCAAGCGCTCTTCCTTTCCTCCCGTTCTCCTCATTCTGATTATCCTGCTCTCTGCCCTTATTTACGCTCCACAAAGAGCACGCATTCAATTGAGCTGAGCGGAATTTAGGATATATTTTCAATCATGTAACTCAGTCATGTAATTTGATCATTAAACAGGCTTTAAACACAAAGTGAGATTCAAATGGTTTTGCTGTATTTTTAATGCTCCACTTTAGCAGTGGGTCAAGTGGATGCATTTCTGTGGTGAGCACACTGGGGCCAGCAGTATGTCAGGCACACAGTACAGCAGTGGCCTGGAGCATAAGTAACTGAAGTGGAAGTAGGCACAAGCATGTCTTGTGTTTCACAGGAACATAAAGTGTCTTTAGCCATGTGCGCCCTTAGGTGGTGTGGCATTGTTCACACATTATAGACGCTTCACGCTTGAAACGAAGCAAGCATTTGAAAACAAATCTAAATCACATTTGCTGCATCTGAATATGATCAGTGTAATTTGCCATAATGTTTTGTCATGACAAGCTTCGGATTCCCTTGGCTATCAAAAGCTAATGAGCCACAGAACTTTTGCAAGCAATCTTGCACAAGCATCGACTGACAAATTCAATATATCTGGGCGCGGACTGCCCCAGCAAACTCTGTAGCACTTGAGATAAGCTATAAATGAGCCCCCGTCTCCTGAAATTACACTTGTGGATCAGTGGAAGCTGAGCTTTGGTCAGCCCAAAGTCCCTGCTGAGCTCTGACCAGATGGTTGTTTCCATCTGTGAACTCATTTCTGTGGTCATTCTGTGCCGGTTCCTCTGATGATGCTGGTGAAATTGAAAGTCGAGTCTGTATCTGTGGCAGTGCCGGCCAGGCGGGCTCTTTGCATGCTGGTTCTGTGTCGTGGTTGAGCTGGGGCTGAGGAGCCCAGCTTTAATTACCTTGTGAGGGAGGTAAACAGTAGGATTAATCAGCAGAGTAAACAGCCTGTTTGTCAGTGAGAAGGATGTTGGAAAAATGACTCCAGGCTCATCCAAAGGGAGACACTGTCAGAGGAAAGCAAGCTTTCTCTGGCTCATGCCAATGTTTCAATGTTCCCAATGTATATTTCTAAGATACTATGATCACATTTCAGTGCAATCTGTTGCTTTAATGTTTTTACACTATTGAGTATAATGCAGTTATGTTCTGATGACAATCACTGGTATTGCCCATATGCATATGCTACAACTAGAGCTGTTGTCTTTCTAATAGCCACATGATTTCTGCAAGTGCTCCCCTTTCATTGTTAACTGTTGTCTATATATCACATTGTAATAGAAATGGGAACTTGGCTAAAGAGAACACGGCATAAACCCTCAGAATACTTCATTCTATGTCAGTACTTCTTTGTCTCTGGATGTGGTCACAGCTGGACTTGAGCAAGAGCTGCTGCTGTCAGTGCCATCCTGTAGTGATCACTGGTCTTCAGGTCTGGCCATGGACAGTATATGGTCAAAAAGTCTGTAAGATTAAGGGGCTCTGGTTGACCATTCATATACTTCACTGTGGCTCACAAATATTTCTTATCCCGACAGAAGAGTGGATCAAGCTCCTGGCCAGGGATTGTGTTCCAGTAAATGGGAGGCCAAGCCTTGGCATGGATGTGTTTAAGATGGTGGAACAACAGCTTTCATATGGTCACAGGAGCATGGCATGCTGGTCTTTTGGACATTATTTGTCTGCGCTGTGTAGAAGACCAAGCTGAACCGTGTCTACATGGGTGGGTCTGTTCGGGTCAGTTGCTTCATTTCTGTCCCCCCTTTCATTCCTCAGCTAACTCTTCTCACGTCTCACTCATGGGCTCAGACACTGAAGGGGTAAAAAGTTTTTATAGCCTAATTCTTCTCTAAATTGGATTTGTTTCCCCTTTCTTTATTTTTCACACAGTCCTTTTTTCCAATTACTTCATTTCTCTCTGTTTTTGAAGATTGGGTGAGCGGAAATGTTGACTGTCGAACGGCACTGCCCCAGATCAACTATATCTATCTTTTAAAAATGTTCCTCTCTTTCACCCCCCTACTCTGTCACTCCAGGAGATGTGTGTGCGTGGCAGAGCTGATTCCCCCCTGCCTCCTACCCACTGGCTGCCTCAAACTCACTTCTTCTCCCTTTGAAGTGGTGCATGCAGAATGGAGATTCCTTGCATGTTAAATTCGCCCATCGCCTGCAGCATATCTATTACACAAGTTTTAAAAATGCTGTGGAGAAGTAGGGAAGCCCTCTTTCTTCACAACCAATTTCTCTGTGTTTTGAACTTGGGCAGTCATGAGCCGTGTAATCTCTAAATTGTGCCTTTCTTCTGAATGTTGCTCTCATAACTCTAGCGTTTGATGTACAATTATTTTGTTCATTACAAGTTAATTTTATTGTTATAGTTTTGCAAATGTTTCCCGGGGTCATAATGTTAAAAGTTAGGAAAAGAAACATGTGAGTAACAGAGAAGGATAGAGAGTTTGACAAGGATTTTGACTTCTGTAGAAGTATGGCTTGTTCACGGCTTCTCAAAGTGCAGCGAGTTGTGTTGATTGAATCATTTTGTGTCACATTGCCGAGTGTAGACATAGATTTTTTATCAGAATTATGAATTCCACTTATTAGGTAGATATGTAGACCAGCTTGTTAATACAAATATTTAATCAGCCAATCATGTGGTCACACTGGTCGAAGCTGACAGGAAAGTGACCATGCATTACAACAGTGCAGAGGATCTCTGAACACACAATGCATCAAACCTCTAAGTGCATAGGCTACAGCTGCAGAAGAATAATACCTAATAAAGTGCTCACCGAGTGTACACTCAGCTTGTATAGCCCATTGGTTAAGTTGATGGAAGTTGGCTGTGTCTGTTGTTGTAGCTATGTCTATGGTAGCTCTCACATCTTCTATTGCAGTCATGCCTGTGGTAGTTGCTGGATCTAAGGTACAGTAATTGGTAACAATTATAAAATGGTCCATAAGTATTTGGACAGTTGGACGATGTCTGTTGTTTTGGCTCTGTACTCCAGCACACCAGATTTGAAATGAAATAGTGAATATGTTGTCAATGTTGCCAACAACAGATAACAAAGCCAAGGCCTAGATCAAAAGGTTAGACTCAAGACTAGACACTGAAAGCTCTCTTATACCTGGAAGTGATTGAACACACCTGATTGTTCAGGATACGAATATAAATACCCTCAAATTAAAGTTGACAGTCTGCACTTTAACCTCATATTCATTGTTTCATTTCACATTAAATTTGCTGGAGTTCAGTGTGAAAACAACATATATTGTACCACTGTACATGTGTGGTATCAATCATGTGTCTGGTTTGTAGCAGTTATGCCTACGTTAGTGGTTATGTCTATAGGGTTCGTATCTTGGTTCTTTACAACTAAATCAGGCCTTCTTCCTCAGCTGATGTTGCATTGTTGTGCAGTGACATGTTTCAGTCAATTTAATCTCTTATATTAAAGCATAAATCATCATATCCAATAAATCATCAAATTTATCATATCTATAATGTAATGTATGTATAAATAACATAAAAAAACATAAATAAATAATTAAATACAAAGTGAAGGCTGGGTACAGCTCTGTGTGCTAGTGTCTGTATGTGTGGGTGTGAGTCTATGTGCATGTGCATGTTTGTGTGTATGTTGGCATAGGCACCATGTGCCATGTTTGTGAGTTTCTCTCTGCATCAGCTCAGAGCATTTCCACTGCGTGAGAGAGCACATTACCCAGTGCTGTTCCCAGATCAGCGCACAGAGGGAATCTGGATCGGTAACAAAGGAAACATTTGTTTTTAAAAATGTCCAAAATGTGTTAATTGTTACTCAATTAATTTCAGGTTCTGGGACTGAACCAGAATGAATATCTGCAATGTTGTGTTTGTTAATGATGAAAAATAGGGACACAGTATTTAGTCGTCCTCTAGTACCTCTTAGTTGGAATGGAATGGAATGAAAAATATCCCTTCATCAAGGGATATTTAACATTAATAAACCAAGTGGATTGCTTGAGTAAATCCATGAGCATTTTCTGTGACGATGACCTTCTAGAAGTCAAACGATAAAGCACATAAATACTGAGCACAATTTTAAGAGTGAAAATATTAATTGAGGACAAGAACTAATATATACAAAGAGGTGAGGAAATTAATGTCAGCTTCTTAATAAAATTCAAATGTATGGTACCACCAATCATTTTGTTTGGAATATAAAACTCTGCTGCTGGTTGCATCAGCTAATATTAATATTGGCACATTAACTAGGTTTTGCTGAATTAAAGTTTTAAGCAATCTTATCCGTAGCTGTCCACTGGTGTTCTCTACTTCTGCCACATAATTCAGTACCATACATAAACGACAGAGAGGTAATGAAGACAAGAAATACAAATAGCATATGAGGTTCTTGAAGATTTTTATTGTTGTTCTCTATTGCTGGTTGAACAGAGCCTACCAAAGCTGCTTTGTATATAAAGAGGGGGGGGGGGGGCTGTTACCTTTGAATGAAATGCATTTACTTTGTACTGTTTCTGTTAATTAAGCTTCAATATGGGAATGTACAAGAGTAGAACACATAAACAGAACAAACATATATAGGGGCTTTGATTGGACCTTTCTCTTTAATCTGTGAGGGAGATAGTGATGCGTTTTTCTGCTAGTTTTATTTTTCTTAATGTTCACGTGGAACTTTCTCCATTCCAAAAGGCACGTTTCGCTCACTCCTTTGACTGAAGTTTAATACCATCAACGGCACACTTTGTGGCATCATAAGACCATTCTTCTGAGCCCCTGCAAGAACAAAAAGACACAACAGGTTCAAAGGCAATGTATCTTCTCAGCTTTTTAGTCACAATGAATCCCTCTGTGTCTTTAACTGCCATCCTCTCTCTGTAGCACACGCCTTGTTCTGTCTCATCTTCCTCTCTCGTTTTTTTTTACACGGCCCTTTGTCTGGTAAAATGTTACATCGTTTTGATACAGGCGCTCATTAGCTGTTCAATTTAATTAAAAAAGGCCATTCATATGAAAATGCAAGACTGATAGTGATTTTTTTTCCTAGCAACAATCATTTACCTCTTACAGCAACTTTTAATTAGAACCCAGCTTAATTGACGTCAAGCTTTCTGGCTGTTTGCGGCGAGGACACACAGACACACACACACACACACACACACACACACACACACGTGTACACACACACCGACACACACACATACACTTGCGCACACACAAGACATGCATGTACACACATTCACACATGCACGCAAGCAGGCACACACACTCACACACACACACACTCACACACACACACACACACACACACACACACACACACACACAGAAAATCACAGCAATATAAACCTTTATTCTCTGCATTTGCTTTGTCCACTCAGTAACACAACACATTGTAGCACAAACATACTGATGCTGACACGAATGCACTACTGTAATGCAGATGAAACACACAGCAGGAGAGGTTACAGTAATAATTATGGAAGCATTGCACTGTATTTGTACATTTATACATACAGAGCCTCGGAAAGTAAAACAATTACACATAGATGTATGTGAAATATCTCAAGAAAAACAAATATAAGATGCAAAAAATATTAGCTTCCATCTGCTCATTAATTGATAAAAAATATTACAGGGCATAGCTACACTTCCCTGTGTCTTCTCTTAAGCATCCTGAGAATTTTGTGACACCTGGAAGCACTTCCTCTTAGACCTCACTGGAGAAAGTGAGTGAGTGAGTCAGTCAGTAAGTCTGGCTTTCTGCATGTGGGTAGAGGTATACAGGACAGTTCTAGAGAGGCCAATTGCTCAAACCTGGGATTATATCATGAAGCATGAGTGCAAGGGGAGAGAAGAAATGGAGAAAAAGCAAAATGGAAAATGAAGAATGGGGATACAAGTTAGCCGATAGAGGAAGAAGCCAGGCAATGTGTAAGAAAGGTAGGCCTCAAAATCTGTTAAAATATTTCATATAATATATCTCTTTTTCTCTGGAATATTCTCAGCCAAGACCCTTTCATATCCTTGTAATTTCCTCAACAGTTCCATTTCAGCATTGCTCTCTCTCTCTCTCTCTCTCTCTCTCTCTCTCTCTCTCTCTCTGATAAAGTAACCTAAATGATTAACTACAAGAGAGTGAGTAAAATGTAAAGTGGAGGCATTGAAGAGGCAAGAGGGTGGGAGTGTTGCAGGTGGAAGTAATTAGCAGCTTCCCCTCCTGATTGAGCGGCTGAGTGATTGACAGGCCAGCGAAGCGTCACCTTGGCTGTCAGAGACTGCAGGGCCCTGCGTAACCACGGAAACATCGGAATTCACATCAGCTCCCCTCCGCCTAACAAGCTGACACGCTTTTGGCAAGCGCTTGGGCGGACCTGACAAGTTTCCTGTTAGCAGGGAAGAAAGGAAAAAGAGATCCCTTTGTGATCATACGTCTCCATGGTCCGGTGTGGCAGTGCTCAGGTAGCCCTGGCGTAAAATCCAGCTATGCCCAGCTTGAAATTACCAGCCATCAGCTGTTTCAAAACATAGCTTGAGCTGGTCAAACCAGTGGTACGGAGTGCTGTCAAACCGCTGGTACGGAGCTGAACTGGTCAACCAGCTATCAGCTGTTCTTTTCAGAGGAGAGCAGATGTTCTGGAATGAGGACGCACACCAGACACACACACACACACACACTTTCCCCCAGATTCCCCCATCACTGACATGAGAGTATGCTTGAATATGACCGGGAATGACTGCTCCCTGATTATATCAACTGACAGGGCCAAGTAACCTTATGCTATTCCAGAATCAAGTGCAAATGGCACTTTTTGCCAAATTATCTGATTATATTATTATACTTAATCACTATTTAAAAATATAAACGAAAAAAATATGAATACATTTTTGTAATCCTTGCTTGAAACAGCTATGCATTCGCTACAGTGCCACTTGAATGTTGTATGTGCAGTTAGTGGTGACTGGTGCTGGGTGTTTGGCTGGAGGTGTGTTGGGGTTTACACAGGGCCATGTCCTTGCATTAATTGTTCTTCAATGCCCTTCTGCTTCCTCTTCCCTGCCTTCCTCCTGCATGCGGCGAGGACTTGATCTGCTTTCTGAGCGCGCTCAGTCCGCCTGCCCGCCAGCGCAGTTTATTACGCTGTCAGAGCGCTGATGGATTTATTCCGCCCGTGTTTACTGTAAGTGAAAGATGCGCACAGGACGACCTTTCTTTTTATTTTTTAGCTTTTGTTGTTGGTCTTGCCGCATCTTAATCTGTTGTGCCCGGCTTCATCTTGGGGGAACAAACAGAAGGCTCGGCCTGGGGGGGGAGGGGGGAGGAGGGGGCTGCTGGGAGCGCTACGAAATTGAGAAACGAGTGAGTCAGAGTGAGGGATGGGAAAGGAGAGATGCGGCTCCAGTCCCAGAGCCCTAAGTGACGAGTCCCTCTCTGTCATGTCTCCTGGGCCTCTGCTGTCTGCTGGGAGTGCTGGAGGCTGCAGTGCTGTCCTGGCTGTGGTGCAGTGTAACTGCCTCTGTGTGTACCTGCTCTGGGTCACAAGCGTTGTATGTACCTGCTCTGGGTCACAAGCGTTGTATGTATCTGCACTGAGTCACAAGCGTTGTATGTATCTGCACTGAGTCACAAGCGTTGTATGTATCTGCACTGGGACACAAGCGTTGTATGTATCTGCACTGGGACACAAGCATTGTATGTATCTGCACTGAGTCACAAGCGTTGTATGTATCTGCACTGGGACACAAGCATTGTATGTATCTGCACTGGGTCACAAGCATTGTATGTATCTGCACTGGGACACAAGCATTGTATGTATCTGCACTGGGTCACAAGCGTTGTATGTACCTGCACTGAGTCACAAGCGTTGTATGTATCTGCACTGGGACACAAGCATTGTATGTATCTGCACTGGGTCACAAGCGTTGTATGTACCTGCACTGAGTCACGAGCGTTGTATGTGTCTGCACTGGGACACAAGCGTTGTATGATGTTGCATTATGGTTGCAGCTTAAAAGGGAAAAGCGGATAAATATTTAGAATGAACTCCAGGTAAAATGTACGGTTGAAAAACACATATTCACCAGTCCTTTGAAACGTTTGCTCAGTCCATTCCAAAAAAATTTTGAAACCTCAATTTTCGCTCAATACAATCACACAGTAGATGTCTACTATGTGGACTTGGTTAAAAGTGTGAGCGGATGTTCAGGTGTAAATGTTCCTCCCCGTAACCGCAGTGTTGGCGGAGTGCGCCGGGCATCCAGACATCAGCCCTTGTTCCCCGCTCCACCTGTCTGGCTGCCAGCAGGCACTGGCGTGCGTCCGCTCCACGGGAAGGGAAACTCAGCAGGAAATTCGATTGGACACACTCAGATTCACGTTCATTACAGCCTGAAAAAACAGAACAGGAATGCCTCTCAGTTGCCTTCCCACTCAGAGCTGGAGGAGAGTGTCCCACGGAAATGGCCGATCAGAATTTATTTATTTCTGTGTTTTTCCTTCTTTCTTTTTTACCGGGGTGGGAGTGGGGGAGGGTGAAGTTTGGGAATGATTTGGGAGACAGCCCCTACGGCGACTGGATGTCAGAGTGGGATGTTGTGGGTGGAAATGTTGTTCCTATTACCGTGTCTTTATTATTTAATTAGGGACTCGTCGTTGACGTTTCCGACCCCTCTGCCCAGGGTTCATGGCAATGCAAACACCGCGCTGCTCCTTTCATACAGGATCCTGTTATGTGCATGGGATTGTGGGAATTTCCAGTGGGACAGGAAGAGGGGAGAGAGGGGGTCCTTCAAAGAGACTGTACATTTAGCAGTTGAAAAACTCGAGTTTTTTTTCTTCTAATATTAAGGTAGGGAATTCAGTTAGGCTTTCATCTCTTAAATCAGTTCCTTTGAAGAAATTCCAAGATGGAAAGATTATATAGTTTTGTGTGTGATATACATGCATACAAACCCACAGACACATTTTTCTTCTTGTGAAACCAGTTAATTCTTTATTTCAGGTGACCTTTAATTAAACCGTTCGTCTAATTTCTGGGTCATCCATTTTGTTTTCTATTTGGCTCCCTTTCTTGTGATTTGCTATCTTTCTTTGTGTGGTGATGATGGGAACCCTCCACAGCAGCTTCTCCCATACAAACAGGGTGAGGGTGGCAGGTTACCAAATGCAGGCCCAGAAGCTGGGGTTTGGGGGCCATCTTGCACGTGATGGGACAGGCCAGGTTCACACACAATGAGCTGATTCACTGTGATTAGTGCAATCTCTCCCTGCACCAACATCCGTTTCGCTCATCTGCTGCCTCCAAAACCTTGTGTCCTCGTGATAAGGACTTTTTTCATCAGCTAGTTCTTATTTTCTCTCCCTCACTCTCTCGCTCTCTCTCTCACATGCACACAGGCGGAAGCCTCAGCATTAACTGTCGGAAGCGGAGACCAACGCCAGTCTTTCTGGGCAGGTACACCGACCGTGCGGTTCTGTTTTTAGCAGGGACTGTTATAGGGCCGGCAGTTTCAGCAGGAGGGCTGCCTCTGTACTTCTGTCTCCTCTGTTTTTACTCATAAAATCGAAAAACTGGTATTTCGGGAGAAGAAATGCCACCTTTCTCCGTTTATACATTTGACTTTCAAGTCTGAAGAAAGTTTTTGTCATTTTGTACCCTAGGCCTGTGTATAAATAAGCATGCATGGAGTCATATTCTGTCCACAGTCTCTTCTGCTGTTGAGCAGCTTTGACAATAGCAGTATCTTGAAGTTACAGATGAGGTGGCCTCTTATCTTTCTGTGCAGGTTTGATCATGCCGAGGGTTTGAAGTTATGATGGAACAGGCAGTTTCTTCCGCACCCGTTTACCTGTCATTTATGTAGGGGGTGGGTAGGAAGCACTGTAGACCACCCCAACAGGAGCAGGCCCATGCACCTCTGCACTGCTGGTGGCACAGGGCAGGGTCTGAGGAAGACTAGCTCTGGCCAGAGCCGATGAAGACTGATGCGCTGAACCCCCCCCCACCCCTCTCACCCCCCCCTCCTCAAATCTCATCTCCGGTCCCCGGTTTCACGCTTCCCATTTATTGATATTTACAATCAAAATATTTTTAATGCATCATGAAGTTTACTTAAGGAATCCACCAAATACAAGAAAGGGAAAGAAAAAACTGACATCAGAACGAGTTTCATCTGGAAGGCATTACCGGCTGCACTGGTCATCTGGATGTAGTTTTGTGTTATTGAATACAAGTTTTCATTCATTCATTCATTTTCTTTCCTTGTTAATGTTCTCTCTCTCTCCCTCTCTCTCTTCATTTTAATGAATCGAGAAATGTTGGGTCTCCAAAAAAGTTATTTAAACACAAAAAGGTGCTCCCTCCCACTCCTCGACTGTCTCTCTGTCATTTAATGTGTCCCCTGCTCTTCTTTTCACCCTTCTTCTTCTCTTCCCCTCCTTCACTCCTCCTCGATCCATTCTTTTTCTACTAGGAAGTCAGCAGGATACATACCTCCACTGATTCATTGATGTGTATTTCTGATATGTTTGAAAGTGAAGACCCATACGCGTTAATGCTACCTCCAGGTACCACTACATGCCACTTCAACACCAAAATATTTCACATGAGCTATGTGTGTGAGCTGTATCTTTATTATTAACAACTCCTCTATGGTCTCAGCTCCCTCCCTGACAGGCAGCATTCCCACAGATCCGCTGTCCCCTGGTGCAGCCATAACAGGATAATGCAGCGGAAAAAGAGAAGGCACGCTGTGCGTCCGCCTGGAATAATCCCGGCGGGGCGTCTGGATCAACACGGTCCTGGCAGCGGTGGGCAGGGCTGCGGCGGGGCCAGGGGTGGCTTCCTCTCCGCGGTCTGCACCCGGTTCTGATGTTCCTGTGATGTCAGTCCAGCTCGCAGAGGCAGCGCGGCCGGCCCGTTCGGACCCGGGCCTGGGATACGCAGGCGTGCCTGAGGGGCTAATTGTGGTGGGGCCCTTTTGTGTTGGGGGCCCCGTGACCTCTGGCGGTGCAGAGGGAATCGCTTCCGACCCGCGGGGCCCCCTGCTCCACAGGGGAGGGGAGCGTTTACAGTCCCTGTGTTCCTGCAGAATGGAGTGATGAGTCAGAATAGTGAGCTGATTGGTGTGGTTTGAGAATGATTCTCGCTCTCTGTCTCTCTCTCTACCCCCCTCTCCCTCTCTATCCAGGTTGTATGTATAAATTGTGGTCCAGACGTTTGGAATGCGTTGGCCGGAACCTGGGTTCGGGGCTCCAGTTGCGTTCCTGTGTGGCGTGACTCGGTCTCTGAGCCTGAGCTCCCTGCAGGGTTCTGCCTTTCCTGTTCCTCGAGTATAAATATGAATGTATCGCCACAGTTCAGGAAAGTGCAATTTCATTAATTAGAACATGTTGAGTAAAGAAAGCTTTTTTTCTCTCGTAGCCATTTTCACTCCTTATGTAAACGCTGGAGGCAGAGGGGATGTGTCCCCTCCTCTCCCTCGCACACATGCACGCAAAAAAGAGCAGAAATATCATTTCCCATTTCTTTTCTTTTTTTTTTCTTTTTTTTTCTAACTGAGGTTTTCCCTCTGTAACCGATCCAAAAGATCTGGAGGTCTCCGTATCGCACAGATTGGCTCCCATGTCAAGTGTTTTCAAAGGTAAGAGCGCATTTGTGTTTACTGTTCCGTCCACAGAAGGGGTGGGGGGGGGGGAGCAGGAGAGATTGCCCTGGAAAAGCTTTCTTGTGGCTGTGGCTAATTTTGGCTTTATCAGCCGCATGGCCCCTTTGAGGCTGTCCGAGCAGCCTTCTGGTCACGCCGATCGCTCTCCGCACGATAACCGCTGCCATGGTGCAGTGTGGGGGTGGGGTCATGACCTTCTCCCCTGGCTACACCAGCACTTTTACCAGTTAAATAAATAATCCCAGGGTCCTCACGCTACGCACCCTTCAAAGAGCAGCTTCTCTGTGGCATTGTGGGGTGTCCCCCGGCCTTTCTGCAATGTCAAAACCTGGAGCTGTACTCAGCGGACAGTTTACACTGGCTGTCAGCTAGACTGCACTGAGGTCTCATTCGGGACTGAAGGCAATGAAGGAGGAGAAGAACAAAGCCTTGAAGCTTGTTTCACGACAGTAGAAAAACAAATAAATAAAAAATAAGCAAAACCACCATTATCACCATAATTTTAACCCATTTAAATATTTTTTTCAAAAGCACGTTCCACAGATATGGCATAATCGTTTTGTGATTCTGCCATTAAAAGTTGCTTCATCATCACATTGACTTTCACATTTCTGGTCCATTGAAGTCTCAGTTAAAAGCAGCCTTGTCATTTCAAAACAGTGACCAGAAGTGTAATCAGGCACAAAGTGACTGGAGGAGAATACCCTTCTTCAGTTGTGATTCAGGCCTGTATGTTCAACAACGTTAACACAGTTATTTCAGTGATTAAGTTTCCTGCCTGTTAGTGAGCAGTTGTAATAGCATAGGAGTGGTGTGTGTGGCAGCATTCTGTAAGCATTTTTGAGTGTTTCAGCTATAGCATTAATTACTTGGAGTGGAGGGAATTGCATCTATAAATGCGTATGTACGTATGTCTGTATATTTGTGATTGTGAGTGTGGCATGTATGTGTGTGTATATGTGTGTGTGTGTCTGTGTGTGTGGTGTGTGTCTGTTTGTGTGTGCGTGTACGTGTATGTGTATACGTGTGTGTGTGTGTACGTGTATACGTGTGTGTGTGTACGTGTGTGTGTGAGCAGCAGCTCTTTGTCAGCAGCCTCACATCTCAGCCATGCTGTCACACCTTGTCTTCCGCAGGTGTGAGGAGGAGGATGGTGATCCTAGCGTAGGGCGTAGGTAATTATATTGGTCGCTGTAGTGATAATGGAAGAGGAGGCCCCGCGTGTGCCAGTGTATGAGAAAATGCCCAGAAGCCAAGTGCCAACCCCCGCCCCCCATCCCCATCCCCCGCCCCCCAGCCCCCCAGCCTGCAATGGGCTCATTAGTGGCTGGACGCTCTGCGGTAATTTCCCCGTGATTGCATACACCTGGAGCACTTGGCTTTGAACACCGATCCCGATTACGCGTGGGGTAGAGATAAGAGAACCATTAGCTGGTAGTGATAATTTCATGGCTACTACTGGGAAAGAGAAACCTTTCCCTTTATCCTTTCTTCTGAATTCTGGGTGCAGATCTGGCGTGTGCGCGTGTGCTTGCCTCTGCGTGTGAACGTGCACATGCCTGAATATGGGCACTTGGATGTTTGTGCGCATGTGCATGCATGCATGCATGCATGCCTGTGCGTGCAGATGGATGTGTACTGGCTTACATGCGTGAGTACATGCGTGAATGTGAATATGCGGATACTTTGATCTATGTGCTTGTCTCCTGGCCCCATGCGTATTCTATCTAGTTATTTTCTCAATACCTCTGACCACTTTTCATCTCCCCTTGAATTACAGCAGTTAAAGAGGGAGAAGGGAAAAGGGACGATATAGTGACATAGCCGGCAAGGGTTACAGACGGGAGGGAAAAAATGAAGGAAGTATGAAATGACAAGAGAAAGAGGGCATTAGATGAGCCACAGAAAGGAGGCCATAGGGAAAAAAGGGTTAGAGCGGGGCAGTGCTTCTCAGGTACTTAAGTGGATTTACCTTTCACCAAGGTGTCACTTTTCTCCTTCAGCTGCTCCCAGGGGTAGATTGCAAACATCACAATTGCCTTCATTACAGAGCTGCTTTCCTGTACAATGCTCTTTACTTGAATGCTTTGCTATAGTATGCCTCTACCTACTAATGGTGCTAGTATGGATACCATGGCCTTGTCTTGATACCATGTTGAAGTTCTCTTGACCTGGACCTCTTTTGTTGCATATTGCCTACCCCATGGATACCTAGCTCATAACATTAATTCCATTGATATTTGTCTTCAACTTTTTGCTGAATGCAATAATGAACCATGAATATCTATTGATGGCTGGATTATCGTAAATTACCATAGATAACAATTTTGTCAAAGCTAAAGAGGTTAGGTGAGCAATATTTAAAATGCTCTTCCCTATATCAATGCATTTTATTACATTTTCTGTTCAACATTCAACTAATGGTGTGTGTCAATGTCTAGGCTAAATATTACATATCCTCTTCAGCCATAAAACCTGCTAGCTAGATCGACTCTTCTTTGATGCAAGCTAGGATAAGCTAACTGGAAATTGTCTTTGGTTCAGTTTGGAATTTCAGAGCTGGCGACTGAGAACTTCGTTGGATACACCAGGGAAGTTATCATACTAAGTCCCCTTTCATGACAAACTCACAGCGTTATTTCACCGTTATTGCGATTGATAAGCAGCTAGGTTAGGTTTAAGTGTTTAACTACAGCAAAAATGAATTTGTCAGTGCTAGTTCAACTTGACCACTCTGGCTATAAGCTAACTGACTTTGGACAACGTCATAATGCATAATATAAAAAGCATGCTCCTGGTTTTCCCCCAGATATAAATTCAACCTAGAGCTAAAGAGTTTCAAAATTATGTTTCAGATTTGCAGAATGTAAACTAGTTAGCTAAATTCGCACACCAAATCTGCCTTGATTCGCTGGACTTAATTGAACATTACCTGGTTTCAACGTAAATGACAATCTTGAAAGCCCAATTTTAGGCTAATTTCAGAGGGGGTTGTGAGTGTGGTCTGGGTCGGGTTCCAATGCAATGCAACGAAGCTATGCCATTGTCAAGTGATACCACCTCTCTGCTATAACTCCAAACTGCTATGCTGATGTACTGCTGCGTCTCTTTCCCAATACACTGCTATAATCCAACATAGTAGATATCAGTATCTCTGCACTGCCGTTCTGGGATGCATTTACATGCTATTCTGATGCATCAAACCATGGATAAACTGCTACCTATACGGCAACATCTTTGGCTTTCTTATTGCCACAGTACTTCAACCCCACCCGTTGTCCATTTACACCAATATGGCTTCACTGCTATACCGTTACATGGCTAAGCATCCCCAAATCCCTGGAATTGAGTGGCCCAGGTAGAGCCCTCCCACCTCCACAGAAATATCACTTAACACAGATTAACCTTGGGCTGAAAAGCGCTGCCTCTCGCCTGCTGTTCAACAGTACCTGCCAGCTGCCTGCCACTAGAGTCCTCCTTATCTTCTCCCTCCATCTGCATGTATGTGTGTGTGTGTGTGTGAGTGTGTTTAGGAGAGTGGTTGGGGGCGGGGGAATGGTTTCTTATTAATAAACCATTACCTTAATACTTTTGTTCATGTGTGTCACATTACATGATCCAGTGCTTTCTCCTCCATTTTCTGCTCCCTTCGGCCGATAGCCCATGCGTCTGCACAATTGGAGGGGAGGGGAGGGAGTAGGGATGTTGTTGTTTCCACGGAAATCAGAGTTGGTTTCAGATTTCTGCTGGATGATTAGGAAATGTATCTGTGCATGTGTGTGTATGAGTGTCTTCACCTTCGTAATGTTCTCTGGGAGATGTTATCAGAGATGGAGTTTTTTTTAAAATTGCAATTAGGATGCAGCTCATTTCTCCTGTAAAAATTCACCTGTGTGGCCCCACTAGGGGGTGTCTGTTACTGCTGTATATTTGGAGGAGTTTTGATTGAAATCACTTGTGGTAATTGAGGTACAAATGTAATTATTGTCAAAGCACAGCACATGACTATAGGAACATACTGATACTGTAAATAGCCTCTGTAATTAGTTGTTCAGTCTAATTTTGTGGGTGGTTGTGATGTCTATGGTCAAAGCATTTATCTTCTGCTGTTAGGAGTGGCTGTTTAATGTGTAGTTATACTATTGTGTTATCCAAAATATTATGTGTAATTATGGTCTTGTTTTGTCATGTAAGGCTAATGTGTCAGTCGTGCACTAAATGTAATGTCATCTGTTGATGAGTGATAAGGGAGCACATAGTGTAATGTGAATTTGTGCTGAACAATTAACCATATTCATATTGAATTTGCGATTTTGTACATGTGCGATTCAATAAGATGGAGATGGCTCTTGTTATTGAAGAGATGCGCTTAACACTGTTGACCAATCAGAATTGTCTCCCTTGATTGTCCCCTACCCCAAGTAAAAATGCCACGTAATGTAAAGTAAAGAGCAGATGAGGAGGAGAGAAGTCTTTCAATTGGAGTGCTGCTGAAAAGAACATTAATGATTTGGTGCCATAAAATAACTTTTTCAGTCACCATGTTTGAGTGTCTGTTTGCTACTTTAATGTTGCTTACATTCTCTATTTTTGAATGTAAACTAAAGGCTTGCATATCTGCTAGCAATTAACATTAGACAGTACTTGCATTACCGGTTAGCTTTCATAGCTTAAGCTAGCTAAAATAATAGGGCAATGGAAAACAGATGAAAACAGCAGTTGAATACACTGTCAGCTATGTCTAACAGCAGTTGGCAGGCTACACTTCCCCAGTCAGGTGTAAGTTCTTAGTCATTTCTAGAATATACATTTGAACTGTTTTACATTTCGGAATGTGTAAAACTGAACTTAGTAAACACATTATGACACATTGTAGCTTGCACATAGCTGGCACAACCAACTCCTGAAGCCATACAACTGAAGTAAAACTTTTTGGCAAGAAGTCATTGACGTTTACATTCTCCTCTTCAGCAACACTAATTTTTTAATGACTTTTCTTCTCTTAAATTATGTTATGTTATTTTTTTTACTATATTCATTCAACACAAATAAGCTTTTGAGTTATTTAAAGGGATAGCTTTTAAAATATTATTTCAGTTTTTGTGTATGTTAACGATTGGCCCAGTCAGTTTTTGTGTGCAGTAAAGGGTATATATAAGGGTATATATTTCCAGAAAAGACTTGGTAGCTTTTCAATGGCTGGTATTGGTACTTTCTTTGGTTCATGGTCTAAAGCAAAATACTTCAAGTAACTCTACAGAAGCGTGTTCAGTGACATTTGGTTGTATGCATTTTTATTCTTCAATAAAACACAACTTGAGATCACTGTGCTCTGCATGAATGGCAAATGGTAAATTAATCCTTGGGAGTAAAGAGCTAGCACTACTTAAGAACTGAGAAAGAGAGAACCATGGGGATGATATAAAAACTCATATGTCCATAACTCTGAATAAATTATATTGAATTATTCCCTTTATATGTATAGCCTTGGAAAATATAACATTGCTATACAAGTGTATTGTCTTCCTTTAGACTACACATCCCGAGATGCCCCTATACCAGCTATAGTGAAGCTGGTGGGTCATCTGAAACTTCTGTTCATGTCTCAAATACCCTTCATTGCGCCAAAAAACTGTCTGGGCCAAGTGAAAACATGCACTAAAACTGAAATAAAAAATGTTTAAACCCCATAGAAAGTGAACTGTCCCTTTAAGATTTAGTTTTGATAGTTTAGAGTTATGCTTCATTACAAATCATAGCTCAATTGCAGTATCTACCCGAATAATCCTTATATGATATGTTGTCCATATTGCGCTGTCCTGATGTGAATTGTGAGCACATTGGCTGAGAAATATGTTTATGTTATGCACAACATATTTATAAAATTATCTGAAACGTGTGCATTTAGAATTTTGTTAAAAGTGAGTATGTGAATATACACATGCTCTTTTAAATATGTGCCTGTTGGCTTCCTTTGAAGTATGGGTGTTTTCCTATGTATGCATGTCTTGTGGGAGTATGTGCAACGTGTGGGTGCGTGGTTATGTGAAGTGTGCGTGATGTTAGTGTATATTGTGATGTGTCTCCTCCCTGCAGTAGTAGCGCATATCTGGCTCCTTCCCACCCCTCTTTTAATTATTTTCTCATGCAATCGAAATACATATAGTTTGATACCCCATTACCTTCAAAAACAGAGATGGAAAGGTTTGTTTAGGATATGTCTGAGGTATGTAAATAAAGCTTATTTCCTGGTTTGTGCTTGCCCAGGGCCTAACGGACTTAGCATATTATCTTCATTGTTTCTTTGTTTATGAGAGGGAGATAAAGAGAGAGAGAGCAAGGGAGGGAGAGAGAGGGAGGGAGGGAGAGAGAGGTACCTGATTGTCTATTGCTCACCTGAGTGTTCTCTGAATGAGGATGGATGCTTTATTTTTATTTGTTCTTTGTTTATTTGTGTCAAACCTGGTATTGAGGCCTGACCTCTGCTTCTATTGAATACATCTATTCCATATACAATATTATTTTAACTACAGCATTATTTCTCCATCGCCCACAGCTCCTTAAGAAAAACACATTAATGAATTCATAATGTGTTAAGCTGACTTTACACTTTAAGAGTTCTAACATTTATAGGTCCCAAGCGCTAGTCCCCTTGACAACCTGTGTGACTGTCAAACTGTGATGTAATGGAGGACAAGTATGCACTTAAGTGAATAACAACTACAGGCAAACATTAAATGTCTTGACATTTTCAATATCCATTACTGCAAAGTGCAAGTAGGAGAATGCCTAAATTAGACCAGGAGACAGTGGAAAAATCAATACGGCTAAGATGAAAATTGATTTGAGCTCTCTGATTGTTGAGATTATTGCTCAATGAATGATGTAAGGCAGTAGATGTTGGAATGTAGTCATATGATTTCAGTCACATGAAAATTGAGTTACTTGCTGAAATTGAATGGGCTCCATTTCTTTTTATGATCTCATTACATATTCAGGCATGTCCAACAATTTACAGGTATGCCTATTTACGAATACTGAATGTGTTTATATAGCTAATGCCCAGATAACTACATGAACTTAAAATACATTAAGTCAAACTAGTCAGTCAAAATCATGTCTGTCACTCATAAGTGACTTATCAAGTTCATAATGGAAAAATGTGTTTCTTCAATTACCCTGCTTGCAAAGAGACAGAGAGGGCAGTCACATGATTGCAGTGACAGACATAATTAAAAGCCTGTAAAGAGTAAGTACTGACCAGGATTGCCACATAGTCATTACAATGCATTTTATGTAACTTATTCTTCTTCATCACAGGGTTGAATATAACTCATATTCAAGCTAGCATGAATCAGTGAGCTGAGAAATACAGAACAAAAAATGTACAAAAAAATAGCTAATACATATTGTGGCACCATATTACTCAGGAAGCACTTTATTAGACTTCTTTTTTGCCATTTGATGGCAATAGACAAAAAAGGCTGCAATTATGTGGCTACTCTTCCTTTATGGTGGCTTCACCACCAAATGAGTTGGCATATTGCGGCCATATTTTTCAACTGCACGACTATCTTTTACCAAACTATTCCCAAAAAATGCAACTAGATTGCATTGGCTCTAGGAGGAGATGTCTAAAGAGGTTATTAGTTAAATCCAAGAAGAAAACACAGTGCACTCAGGATGAATGATGCTCTGGTGATCTGTCACATATTTGTAGGAAATGTTTAAATTCTGTTTTTAAAAATGTCTAATTGGTGAAAAATGCGAAAATAGCGGACATTTTGAATCCTAAACATTTTATGGTGGTGATAAATGACATACAGATATGAAGTCTGATCCTGATGAGGAAATTGATCAGTACAATTGTCTGAACGGCAACAGCGATTTTTATTAATTTGAAAAGAAATACGGTTATATCAGCCATGGACTCATAGCCAAAATTATCATAGGGAAAAAATAATAACAATTACAATGAGTACCTACACACCATTGATGCTTGGCCCCAAATGAACTCCCGCACAGTAGGCTACTTGGCAGTGACTTTCCTGAGGCTATTTTTCTCACCTAGTTACAAAACAGAAACAAAACACCATGTCATTTGCAGGTTCCAGACCGAATATATTATTCCACACCATGCGCTGTCCTCTCAAATGGCATTATAAAAGGGCCATTATATAGAAGATGCAAATGAATAACCAAGCTCGTAAAAAAGGTCATCAGAAGCAGTTTCACAAATACTCACGCTGTTGTGTCGCTTTTTTGCTTGTAGAATGTGCGCTTCAGGCCTGTGAACTGTATGTGTGACACATTGTTCCCAATCAAATTCGGCTAGGTGTGTGCCAGCACCCCATAACATGCAAATACTGCATACACAAATGTGGGCCCATCTGCATTAGTCACTGCTCCTTTACTGTAAACCTGTGGGACAGGTGGATTACCCTGCACAAACTTCCTTTTTAGCTCCTGTTTGTCCAAACCGTTACAGCCTTGGGGTCCCTTTAGGGGTATAATACATCAAGGACATCAACAAAATGCATATACACGGATAACAACGACACATGAAAGTTTCAATCTGCTTTCTGAATTCTCAATAAGCTCGTCAATATTGATTGGACTGCACACAGGTGTTGAGGTGTGGGAACACTGATACCAACACTTTCTTAAGGCTTCACTTTTCAGGCCAATTCTGAATCTTAATGCTCCCGCTCGAAAGTTGATTGATTAGCAGCGCTGCTTGGCTGTGTCGCCACGGACAACGGGAATGCGCGAAAGATACAGTAAACAACACTTAAAGCAAAATTAATTATTGTAATTAATCCCCTTTTTCCTGCACACAATGCTAATATACTAGTCTGCCGATTGCACCCGGCCATTTTAAATTAGATGAATAAATTTGAAACTTAATTATATTTGGACCTCAGAGCTATTATTTTCCATTATGGAAAGGGGAAATGCATGGAAGTGGTTAGAGCCACAAGCTCTGGCAGTCTGACGCGCAGATAGACGGGCCCATCTTCGTATCTCCCCTGCTGTGCACATGGAAACTGCGCCCAAACCAAAACTGAGCAAGTCTTTTTTTAGCTCTCCCCTCACCCTGTGTGCACCTCCCCGGTGCACAAGGAGAGTCAGTGCACAGCTCCACCCTTACTTTCCCTGTCAAAAACGAGAAGTAAACAGCAGCAAGGATTCCAAGCGTCATATCGGAGAGCGACTGCAACTCAGGGATTAGACACATGGAAGTGTAAAGGACACGCACACACACAGGTAAATGATGGAGTGTGTGTATGTGGTAATTAACATGGGATTTGAGTCCTCAAAGTTTAGCTGCGGCCCCCTCCCTTCCCCCAAGTCTGTGGCTGGCCTGTAATCTAATTAAAAGCTGACAGTGGCTGAGGATCCCAGGGTCACGGTGCCCCCCCCAGCCCCCACGTGTCCCCGTCACTTTGAAGCCTGCGTTGGAGACAGCCTGCATTAGGCCTGTCTGCGGCCCTATGCTGCCATCACCCTCCCCCACCCCCCAGTGGAGAGACGGAGAGACGGAGAGACGGAGAACAGGCCCTCCACCGCCCCGCCTGCAGCGGATTTCACACTTCAGGAGTTTCTCCTACTCTTTTAAAGGTGAACTTTTCTCTGCGTGCGACATCTTGCGTTGCTCCGTGTGGGAGTTTTGTGGAGATCGGTGGAACCCCCAGTCAGGCCCGCGCTCCCCTGCGTTCCCCCCTCTCTCCCGCCAGCGCTTCGTCCCTGCTGTAATTGCTAGGTCACGTTTCCTCTTTCATTGCTTTAATTGAAGCTCGGCGCTGGGCTGGAGTGGAGGGAGAAGGGCTCCAGTGTTGAAGCAGGGCAGTCATATGGGGAATATATTCCTCTGGTCTGGGAAACAATCAGTGCCCCCTCTCCCCACTGCTTTCTCCCTCTGCTGTGATTTCCATTCAAGTTAAGTCCTCAGGCACAAAAGCCCTTCCATTTATTTATGTATCCAAGAGAAGGAAATGGACTCCCAGCCAGCAGAGGTGGGGTGAGCAAGAGGTAAAGGGCCCTGTACGTTGTGTATGTGTGTGTGTGTTTGTGTGTGTGTGTGTGAGAACTCTAAAGTATATGTCAGTAAGAATTGTATCTGAATATATGTGCAAGAAAATATAGGAAAATGTAAGAAAATAGACAAAAAACTTCAAGGCTACAGTGTATACATACATTAAAAAGTATGTGTGTGTGTGTGTGTGTGTGTGTGTACTCAGGAAGCTGGATGAGACACTTCGGTGGGAGGAGCAGATTTCTGTCCCAAGCAAAAAAAAAGAGACCCAGATGCTTCAGAACAGCAACCATGAGCACTTCAGTGGAGACCCCACATACTTCAGAACAGAGACCATGAGCACTTCAATAGAGACCCCACATACTTCAGAACAGAGACCATGAGCACTTCAGTAGAGACCCCACATACTTCAGAACAGAGACCATGAGCACTTCAGTAGAGACCCCACATACTTCAGAACAGAGACCATGAGCACTTCAGTAGAGACCTACATGCTTCAGAACACAGACCATGAGCACTTCAGTAGGGACCCCACATGCTTCGGAACAGAGACCATACATGTTTTAGCAGAGACCCCTCACAATTCATAGAGACCCTTGTGTGATCTACTGTAAGAGTCTTTCAAACCCTCAGACAATTTCCCACAGGTTCAAACGCACTGCCCTCTCCCTTCCTCTTCATAGGGCACTTTAGTTGTCAGATTGAGTAAAAGCTTGGCAGCGGTCTGTGCAGTAATCAGGATGGCATCTGTTTACAGCAGGATTGGGTCGCCTCAGCCCTGATTTGCGCGTGTCACTGCTCTGCGAGCAGGCAGGTGTAGGTCCCCACCGGGTCCCCTGAGGGACGCCCTGCCGTGGCCCTCCCTGTGATCTGAGCGGAATCGGCTACTCCGGTTTCCCAAGGTGACAGTCACCGGTGATCCGCATGCCAAAAACTGAACCCGAGAGCGCCATCCCTGCCCGCCTCGGCCGAATAAAATAGGACAGCGGAAATTCGGTTCAGAATGGCGCTCTTTGCCCCAACGGCTAGCCTTGCGCCGGCGATGCGCGGTCGTCGCTCCGTAATGGGGCAAACGCGGCCCTCATTAGATTGGCTAATGCAATCGGCGGAGAGGGGACAGGGTGGCGAGGGGTCTGTCTGAGGCCTCCATTAGCCGTCGGTGAGAGGGAGCGCTGACCTCCCGGTGCTGGTGTAAGAGAATCCTCAGTGTGGAGGGGAGTTAACTCTCACTGCTCCCAGCGGCGCGCATCGATCTGAGCGTGAGCGCGAGCGCTTCGCTCTAAATCACATCATGAAAACGGACACCTCCCGCGCCCCTGCCACCGCCTCTCCAGCTCTTTCAGGCTTTCTTCTTCTGCTCCCCCGCCCGCGTGTTTCACTCTTAACCTCCGCGCGGCGACGGGGTGGTGGGCCGGACGGGTGGAGAAATGAACAGGTGTGAGGCTACGCGCCTGTCAGACCTGCCCCCGACGCACTGGCTCGTGTGACCGCCCGCCTACTCCAGCTCACCCCCCACGAGCTCCACAGAGGACCCAACACTCCCCAGGAGCCTCAGCAAGGAATACCAGAGGACGTCCAGTGCCTGGGTGATCTTCAGCTGCCCACTGTGGCTGTGTCAAAGTGCTCTCCCCACACCTCTCTAGCCTGTTTTCCATCTTTCTCTCTTGGTGCTTTTTTCCCTGCCTCTCTCTTTTCTTCTTCCTCTTTCTCTACCTGTCTTTTTTCCTCGGTCTCATAGTTGTTTTTCTCCCTCCCTTTCTCTGTCTCACTCTCTTTACCTGTCCTCTATCCCTCTTTCTCTTTCTCTTTCCCAGTCTCACTCCTCTCCCTCTCCCCCAGTGTTCCCGCTCACTGCGGCTTTGGCTGATAGGCATCTCTGCTGGAGTCTGCCAGTTGTTTTGCAGACATAGTTTCTTCATGTGGCACTCTGCTTCCCTGGGAACGTTTCCCCAGGCCCTTGGGCCTAGCCTCTGCCTGCTTCTCCCAGCCCTGAGTGCTGAGGGTCATGCCTTAACCTTTATTATTTTTTAAACATGTATTTTTACCCTATCATGTCATGTGGTATTGTATATTCTTGGGAACTTGCAGTACATGTAGAATCTTTTTTTATGTTTTTAAGTTTCAATTGTTATGTTTGTGCAATTAAAGAATTATATCTAATTTGGATGTTTGGTGTCTGATGGGGAAACTCATTTATGAAAGTCTTCATGCTCCTGGGGTTTATACTTTCTGCTGGACTGCTCTGAGGAAAATAATATGTGCCACCATTTGAGACTAAGTAACGCTTGGCATCACACTGTGTTCACTTGCAACCAGCGGTTTGTTTAGCTGCCACATACGCGTGCCATAATTGTTTGCACCATTAACACTTCGATGTAGGGTTAATTAGTTTCAGTGCCAGACAGGACAGCCGAGTCTGTTCCACTAAATTCATGGGCCCGAGATCAGACAGGGCTGTCAGTCCACCTTTTAAACACACTCTGATCTTTTATTGCATCCCTAAAAAGAAGGAAAGGGATAGCGAAAGGAAAGAAAGAAAACACTGAGGAGGGGAAGGGGCCCTATTAGAAAGGCTGGTGATTATGTGCTGTCCTCCCCAGCTCCTTCCTGTACCTGACCCCTGGATAACCTCCAAAACTTTCAAACTTTTGAAAGGAGTCAAGGAGTCCATTCTGTGGCAGGGCAGTGGCGTGTGCATTCCGAGCAGGCTATCACCACCATCACTTGACAAGAATTATATAATTGCAGCCTGTGATCTCTTTTAGGCCAAAACGCACTCATTTTCCTCAAAGACCATTTTGAAGTTTCTTTTTCTCCCTCTGCCCCCCCCCTTCTCATACATACACACACACACACACACACACACACACACACACATTGCCTCATTTCTTCCGAATGTTAAAACACATTACACCCCATCTCCAGTCTCCCTGCCCTCCTCCTGCACCCTCCCCCCCAGTGTTAAGATACTTGTTTGAATAAAATATTATTCACTTAATTCGCTACCACCTTCATTTATTTATCAAATTATTGACTTATTTATCACTGTTGGCTGTGCGAATGGAGTAGGGTCAGCCTGTGGCCCGTCTTTGCCTGGGGTGAGAGGCAGAGAGGCGATTCCTTACAGTATCGAGTGCATCTTGCTCGCCCACATGCGAGACACAGGGGCACAGGGCACAGGCATTGGCACCACTGGCTCTGCCTCTCACCTGTGCGCCATTCTGCAGCAGTGTTCGGGATATCCAGGGGGTTGTGCGTTTGAATCCCAACTAGGGCCCTTTATGTCCCCTTGAGCGAGGCAGTTTCGCTTGAGTTTCCTTCAGTATAATTGAAGCCATATTGATGCGGTACAGAATAATTAATATGTAAAATCGGGGGCCCCTGGAAAGAGAAGGAACCCTTCTGTGTGCAAGCTGAAGCTCTGAGCCTGAAAGAAAGACTGTGTTTAAAATGTGTCGAATGCAAACGTTTCAATGCAAGTCAAAATGCTAATCACCCTTTCTTGCTTTCTCCATTTCTGTGCCATTTCTTTTTGTGTAGCTGGAGTCTAGGAGTTCCAGGGGATCCTCACCCTAATTGAAAATACATTTACCATTTAACAATAAATTAGTTTAATTTAGTTTTTTTAAATATCACTTGAAATGTGAAAACTTGTTTGGGATCCTTGCTAATATTGTGCTCATTAAACACTGGTATTGTTTTAATTACCAGTGAAATAGAAAAAGTCTGAAAAAGTCAGACATTTTATTGTTGAGCCACATTCTTGAGTGTTGATATAAATGCTTTGGAGCATGCATTCCTGTATTTTTAGGTTCCATCACCAGCTTCCAGAAGTCTAATGGACAGCCTTTGGGAAGCATGAAGCAGCAAACACTCATTATTTCTGTAGAACGCATTTATTTGCTGTGATATTCTCACACTATAATACCATAATTTGTGCTAAATCTAAAAACTCACAAGTGGCAGCATAATTTCTTCTGGTAAACCTCCTCGTGTAGAGAATTCTTGCAATTCACAACCTGAATCTGGAGAGTTCAGTGTGGCTCCTCCTAATGTATGCCATAATGTCATTTCTTTAAAAGCCATTTCTGTAAATAACTGGCTAACGCCAGGGATTGGTTCAGTCAGATGTGTCTGAGAACTAAATTAGCAAGTAATTGATTGAATTCCATAGATGAGCGACTGCTGTCTGCGTCTCGTGTTTGTGCTGGCATGCCACGCAAACAGGCACTAGCAGAGCAGTGTGCCACGTATACACATCAACATACACATCTACAGGCAGCACGGTGCTTTCCTCAGACTTCTTCTGTCATATGTAGTGCACAGCGATGACTATAGCACTTCAGTTTTGTATGCATTTGAGCTTGTCCTGCGTCTCGTTTGAAAGTTTGGAAACAGAGGCCAAAGGCTCATGCATATGGTTACCAATTTATTCAGCTTAATTTGAAACAGAGTCACAAATGTGTTGTGCTATGAAAATATTGTGTGTTCAGAATTCCAACTGAGTTATCGTGTGCTTTTGAGGTTAATCCATTATATTGCGTTAAAGTAAACATTGCGATTTATGTTAAAACATGATATGCTACTTCATCGCATGGCATTTATTTATGAAACTGTGTAGGCACCCCCTCATTCTAATTAGTCAGGGCTTTTGATAGCTTGGGTCTAGAGAAAAATATTTTTAAAGTGATGACGACTAGGGATATTTTGTACATTTCGTTTAACGATTCTGCTCTCTGCAAGCCGCTGTGTTTGTTTGGACTCTTGTACTGTGGTCCTGCAAACAGTTAATTGTGATGAGATGAGGTGCCATTTGTCACTGCTGTTATTACACGGTAGCCGTGTCCTGAATCTGCTGTTTTGGGAGTGTGTGCAGTAACACTGCATGCTCTGAAGAACACAAGGGCTGCTGGACTTTCCACACACATATTGTCATGCTAACCAGCTCATAACCACTTCAATTTCCCACATTTTTGGAGAAAAACTGCTGTTTGCCTTTGCTGGAGAATGAAGTATAAAGTATTGTCTTCAGATGTTTCACCTATAACTCTAATCATGGAGATACAATTAGAGAGTGACAGCGAAGCACTGTTCTTACTTCACCTTTCTACTCCAAATTGTTGACCACTGTTGGTAAATATTGGTGGTGAGAACCACGAGCAGAGGTGAAGGGGGACTGGGTGAATGTTTTCGGGGGACCGCCGGGCCTAACGTGCTTCTCGTGGCGGAGCTCGGGAAGAAGCAGACCGAGCCAGGGCCCGGGGACGTTTGCATGTGGTTTGCATGGGGCCGTGTCCAAGCCCCGCTCATTTGCAAAAGATTGTTAACTGAGATTCAGAGAACAGGTAGTCCCTTATCTTCACCCCACTCTGATCCAGGGTTATAAAACCTGCTGTAATGGAGCATGAATTGCCTGATAAACAGAGATACTGCACTTTTCCACCAATAGCTTGAGATAAGAAAGTGACATCCTCTTCATTTGACCAAACTCCTAACACTTCCTGCCTTTCCTTTCTGCTCAGTCTTCGCTGGGAAGACAGGCACTGGCAAAATTATACGCTCTTCTGTTTACTTCATATTTTACAAATGTTTCAACTTCTAACAGATAAAGTTCAGAAACAACATTGGTGTCCTTGTGCATTTCATCTTGCATAAATATTTGCACAATCCCCACAATATGTAATTACTGACAATCTGTATCATTATTAAGACATCACAGCCCAGACGTTCATAAAACATGACTGTAATATGTTTGTTTTTTTGTAAAAGCATTGTTAAAAGTCAACAAATGGACTCAGTCAGAGCTACAGTAGGCAATGATATGCCAGCATGTGCCACCCCCAATAGTTGTCTTACCAGCCCTAAGGTCTACTGATTTAAATCAATTTCACCCATATCTCAGAACAGCCTTCTCCGTAAACCTGACAACAGACAGACAGAATTACAGCAGCAGTCCCAGAACCCCTGCACTAGCTACTGGTCCTGGAGGCCATAAATGCACTTATTATTTTACTATCTTTTAAACGCTCATCCTACAGATTCACTTAAAAATCTCCCCAAAGCAGAGCATTGGCTGGACATCTGATATGTTTGTGGAGCTAGAAGTATAAGCCTCACAAAACAACAATAGCAGTTGTCATCATCGTTGTCACCGTCATCATCAATGATGATAATGATAATGTTGATGTTATTGTTATTGTTTGTAACATTTATTAGGATGAAGTAGAGCAGCAGATTAGAGCACAATAGATCTGAGAATGATATTGGATATGACTTGTTGCTCTCGCTGCACTGGAATGAAACAGGAGGGCAGTGTGAAACGTGCAGAGTGTAAGTGTGAGCCCCAGACGTGCCATCAGGCCAACTGTGCGCTATAAGACATGGGGCCTCCGTTCAGATACCCTGATCACCAGCCAACTTATAAAAATCTGTTTAGTGTAACAGTGTACCTCTCAAACCGGCGCCCATTTTCTGTTAGCTTCCTTTGTTGTTTACACGCAGGACCTAGGGAAACACTGTCGACACTTAAGTCGATCCACTGATCTGGCTTTTCATCAATCCTTAGGGTATAATGGCCATAAGCAGATTCATATTTATTTTATTATTGGCTAATATTCACTCACTAAGCAGCACAATGGTGTAAAAATGTAAGCAATAGGAAAGCAGGCACTGCCGCCGTGGGCGTGTTAATGCTGGACTGCGCCTCGTACAGAAAGCAGCCCTGTTTCTTCACATAGCTGCATGAAAACTCATTTCTTTTTCCTCTTAATAATTGATAGAATAATACGATATGAAGATTCCACAGTGTATATAAGATTATATTTATTTACTCATTTTTCATTGTCCTCTCTATTTTAAATTAATGTAGTCAATATTTGTAATGTAGATTTTTTCCAGATTCTTATTACAATCAAGTCTTTTTTTCTTACTGTATTATTGGAAAATCTAGAGTAGTTTGTATTCCTTTTATGCAACACTGGAAATATTTGTTATTGCATAATTTGCATGAAATAATAGCTTAAAAGAAAAAATAATTATAATATTTAATTATTTAAATGCTTATTTTCTTGTATCCATAAGTGTAGATTTAGATGTATTTATGTCTATATGAGCAAAAATATTTCATGAACTTAAACCATTGAAATATTTATAATTACTATTTTATAGCCACTGGAATGGAATGTAACCTTCTTTTCAATGTTATAAATTGAAGAAATAAAAAATCTTTCCTTTTGAGTGCCTGTTTGCAGTAAAGTACTGCATTCGTCAGAGCTGGAGTTTGGATGTGTCCATAAGAGGGCAGTAGTGATCTGCAGTGTGTGGCCTGAGAAAGGGGGGTGCAGGTGGTGGTGGTGGTGGTGGTGGGGGGGTGCTTGGAGGGGGTGGTGGGGGATGTAGCTCTTTCTCCACACTGAATGTTACAGCTATGAAGACCCTGGGTAACAGGGATTCTGTAGATTTATAACAAGGGACCAGCCATTTTTATTTTCTCTTCTCCCAAACAACAACAAAAAACCCCTCTGTAAAAGCTGGCATCTGGTTTATGTCAGTTGGCCATCGTTTCTTTCCTAGACTCCCTGAGACTTCATGGAGAAAGATCTGAGATGATCTGCTGAGGGCCGGCATTTCGAGCTTCTTTTGCTAGCCTAGTTGAGTTCTCTCACTCTTGGTCATGCAAAAGCTTGAACTGCTTTAAGTGGCTTTGTAACTCCTGCTAGGCGATTTCTTATTTGGACTAGTGTCAAAATATGTGACACAGTGCTGTAGAGAATGTTCATTCTCTATGAATTTACTGTAAAGCAATCAGTTCTCTGTCTGTTGATGATTGTATTGTACATTACATTACTGGCAGTTAGCAGATACTCATCCAGAACTTTCAAAACCTTTTTTTTTTTTTTTAAAGGCATCCATTGGCATCCATTCATACAGATATCCACACTGACGCACTTCAGGTTCAGTTCCCCTCATGGGTCCTACCTGCAAATGAAACTTAGACATTAACATTTCTAAAATATCCTGAAAAACACAACTAGCACCGTGAATGTCAATGGCAACAATACTGGTATCGGTGGGGATGCAAACAGGAGGGTGACAATGCTGATCATGATGAATATGGTCACAGATGGTCAATATGATTTGATCGTAAGCAGTTTGATTCTTACATTGATTGTGATTGATTCTCAGTTCATATGGGCTTGTTTTGATGTTCCCCAATGATCTTGATTTCTACAACCGACTGATAGCTATCCGATGACTGGTTGTCCTGTATTACTTTCATTAGTTAGTTAAAAGAGCAAATGGTCAGTCAGTTGTAAGCTGACAGTGTTGAAGTGCTTGCACTACAACATAACATCTCTATTTTATTTGGAGAAGCAGCAGACCACCTGCTGTGTTGAAACGTTTAGCATGGCTAATGGCCAAACACATTAAGTGGTCAATGCTTTCTGCTTGGTTATAATTTTTTGTATTGCTGTCTAAACTCTGGAAGTACAGTAAATACATGGTTTGTCTGCTTCCATGAGCTTAAATGGAGCTCTCACTGAAGTAACCCAGCAGTACTTTCTTCCAGAGAAACGAAGGTCGTTCCACTCAACGTTTCCTACGGTTCTCCCCACAACCTTCAAAGAACCTTCAGCATTTGAGTGGAGATTCATCATCGTGGAGAAAAAAACCCTTTTAAATAATGCACCAAATCAGCCCCAGGAAGATAGTGGAGTGAACTCGTGAGCTGAAATGAGATTTTAAAATAAGAAAAGCCTGTGATATGGATTAGAGTGGGGAGGGCACGGGTGTATATATCCCTCCTGCTCTTTCACTCCCAGCATTCCCTGCAGTGGTCAATCGGAGACCTAAAGTGGGGCGTGGGGGGCAGGCTGAGCGGCATTATCTCCTACAGCCTGTGGAGCTGTGTGCTCCTTCCGATCCCCCCCCCCACCCTCCTCATTCTGCTGCTCATTACTGTGCTTATTATTCCTGTCTTTAATTGGGAGGCATTTCATCAGCGCTAATGAGATCCTGGCCGGTGCCGAAGCGGCAATCCTGGAGCTCGCACCGCGGTTTATCAGGAGCGCCGCAGCTCTCCGTCGCTTACGGAGACACCCCCCCCCCCCCCCTCCATATCCGCCTGGAAATCAGCGAACACCGCCACTCCACTACTGCTCACATCGAAGCCGCGCGTGACATCAACTTATGTACGACACTGCACCGTTCTCCTGCACGGCGTATCCTGTCCTCATGCGCGTAGCTCTACAGACCCGCTTGTGACCACGTAATACAGGCAAACACAACCATAAAACTCTATCAAAATATGAGCTAACATTACACGCCTTCATTTCTTAGTGCGCGCCTTTATCCAGCGCGATTTACCGGGCTTAAGTTTTTACACATTTACACGGCTGGATATTTACGGGAGGAATTCAAATGAAAGACCCTGCTCAAGGTCAGGACAGTGACGGGTGTTGAATCCGTAGCTTTTGCTCTACATAACACACATTCAACATGCTCCGATGTGTGACTGATTTTTAACTGGACTTGGCAAAATCACAGAATCACATTTTTTTCAAGCCGTAAATACTTGAAGCAACTCAAATACCGAGAATGACTGGAGTGGAAAGAAATGCGAAAAATGCAATAGGATAAAGCTGGCAGAGCGAGATTACGCACAGACACTCTAACATGTAGGCTATAATCTCAGAAAGATTTGCATGTGTGAGTGCATAACCCCACTATACACTGACCTTAATGCACCGATGAGCGTGAGTCAGGGAACACGCGGTAAGTACCAGTGCATGTCGTGCATGTAAAATGGTGCCGGTTAATGCGGGCCTACGAGGATGATTTCCCAACACTCTACACGCACAGACTGCAGGGACCCAGAGCGGTGGAAAGGTACGGGGGAAGAGGAGAGGAAGGAGAATGGCTTCGAAATATAGCCGTAAGCTGCCAAATATCTTATTACATAGGAGAATGATAGCGATCTGAGGTAGAATAATATTTAGCACATGCGGCACTTTTAATTAACTATTAATATCTGCGGTGAAATGAGAAACAGAGGCTCTTCCCCCTCGGTGGCAGGTTGCGGTCCTCCCTGTTGATGGTGTTCCTTAATAAAGAGATGGGCAGAGGTTCAGGCCGGGGGAGGGGAGGCACGCAGTGTCCTCTTTAAAGCCTTACACATGTTTCTACGTCTCTGTGTGCCACACCCCAGCCACGGGGGCCATGTGTATGAGGGTGAGGGTGTGTGCCTGCGCTTGCACAAAATAAGTTAAACTTTGAAAAGCAAACTTTTCTAGTAAACTAGAAATGATAAGGCTTGAACATTGAAAATTCTCTTAAAATAAGGAACTGAGGCCATTCCGTGGGAAAAAAAAACTGATTTAGGATTTACTTATCTTTATGATGTAAGTTATATTAGCACTGTTACATATTACATATTACTTTCTGCTTACAGTATGATGCTGTATACAGATGTTTTAATCAAGAAACAAAATGATTAACACATTTTCGTGTGTGAATGTTTTTTTTTTTTTTTTTTTTTTTGCCATGGCTAATTACATCTCTTTGAAGTTTAATTAGCTTTTTTGTTGAATAGGGTCTTTGTAGAGACTGCAAGATGGGGTTAGAAGGTCCATAAGTCAAAACCTCTGACACAGAGAAAACTGCACTTTCTGTTGTTTGCTTTGTGACACTGCATATAGGCGTTTATACTCCAATAACATTGTTCCATGTTAATAAGCCATACTACTAAACTGTTTAATGGTTTGGATGAACACAATTATATAGCCATTAAGCAATGCTCTGGTGCTGCAATATTAGGCTGACTAAAACAAAGCAAATGAAGGCCACGTTCATTGAATTGCCCTCTTTTTTGAATGTTAATAAAATATACAATGAGAGGACAAATTCACGTGGGCAACTAGTTAGAAAGTTAAACCATGTATGAAAAAGTATTACAATAATATATTTTCCTACTTACTGTCACATCTATATGGATAATCTGAGAGCCTGTGCGACAGTATGTATGTAAAGTACAGTGTGCATAAGTCTCCCTGTGTGTATGTAGGTAGAGGGCAGAGCAGTATATGTGCGAGTAAAGTATGCATACTGTAAGTCTCCCTGTGTGTATGTAGGTAGAGGGCAGAGCAGTGTGTGTGTGTGAGTAAAGTATGCATACTGTAAGTCTCCCTGTGTGTATGTACTGTAGGTAGAGGGCAGAGCAGTGTGTGTGTGTGAGTAAAGTATGCATACTGTAAGTCTCCCTGTGTGTATGTAGGTAGAGGGCAGAGAAGTGTGTGTGTGTGAGTAAAGTATGCATACTGTAAGTCTCCCTGTGTGTATGTAGGTAGAGGGCAGAGCAGTATATGTGTGAGTAAAGTATGCATACTGTAAGTCTCCCTGTGTGTATGTAGGTAGAGGGCAGAGCAGTATATGTGCGAGTAAAGTATGCATACTGTAAGTCTCCCTGTGTGTATGTAGGTAGAGGGCAGAGCAGTGTGTGTGTGTGAGTAAAGTATGCATACTGTAAGTCTCCCTGTGTGTATGTACTGTAGGTAGAGGGCAGAGCAGTGTGTGTGTGTGAGTAAAGTATGCATACTGTAAGTCTCCCTGTGTGTATGTAGGTAGAGGGCAGAGCAGTGTGTGTGTGTGAGTAAAGTATGCATACTGTAAGTCTCCCTGTGTGTATGTAGGTAGAGGGCAGAGCAGTATATGTGTGAGTAAAGTATGCATACTGTAAGTCTCCCTGTGTGTATGTTGGTAGAGGGCAGAGCAGTATATGTGCGAGTAAAGTATGCATACTGTAAGTCTCCCTGTGTGTATGTACTGTAGGTAGAGGGCAGAGCAGTGTGTGTGTGCGAGTAAAGTATGCATACTGTAAGTCTCCCTGTGTGTATGTACTGTAGGTAGAGGGCAGAGCAGTGTGTGTGTGTGAGTAAAGTATGCATACTGTAAGACTCCCTGTGTGTATGTACTGTAGGTAGAGGGCAGAGCAGTGTGTGTGTGTGAGTAAAGTATGCATACTGTAAGTCTCCCTGTGTGTATGTTGGTAGAGGGCAGAGCAGTAGTTGGAGTTGATGAGTGTGAAGATTTATCAGGGCTGCTGAGGGGGTTTGAAAGAGAGGCAGCAGCACTAAATTCCCCGTCTCAAACGCTATCTTGACCTCTGTTCCAGGACTCATCTCCTGTTTGAAGTTTATGATGGAAAGCACTTGTTTAAACAGTGGAGAGTGACCGGGCTGGGCTGGGCTGGGCTGAGGCAGCCGGTCAGCAGGGCCGGAGCAGCCCATCGGTCCAGCGTGTGAGTGCTGCAGGCAAGGGCGTAGGTTTGATTTTGACATTGGTAGGGACAGGAATGGGGGAGGTTCGGGGGGGATGTAACCCCCACTGGAATCTGCAGCGCTTTGTATTTATGATGCTAACCGCCATTTTTTGTCATCTAGTGCCTTAATTTGGTGGCCAACACACTCATATGCAGACACACAGACACAGTGTAGCACATTAATGAATCCTTTACTCAAATTTGCCAGCTGAATGGGACTTTGAAGAGCACATTTTTGTTTTAAGGCAGGTACTGTTGCCTGTTCGCCACCAATGACCTGTAAACATGTATTTACATTCAAAATAATAATAATAATAAGATGTTGAAGATCAAATGACTCATTTTTATTCAGAATATAGTGGTGTGAAGTTCCAGTTTATTCTCCTTTGCTTGTTGCTGGCATCTACACATACACCTTTGCCAGTCTCGCTCAAAGATGCTCCAAATACAAAAAAATGCTGCACGTCAACATACTAAAAATAACTGTTTAATTCATCAAACGTAGGTTAACTGTCAACTGATTGTTGTTGGAGATCAGATACCGTTTTTTCAAGCCAACAGCAAGCCTTACATTATGCTGTTTTGCTCCTCACTCGTCCAGTCACAAAGTGCTGTCCTCAATCTTGGTATCATGTAGAAAAATATGCCCTTTTTTTTCATTAGCTTACTTTTGTAATTATTTGCTTGGATGTAAACTAGGTTGGATGTCGTCTAGCTAGCACCAGCATAGGGGACATGTACCGACCAACAGACGTGGTCTTTCTAAATGTGGAGCCCCTCTAAGCCATAAAAGGTGGTGTGCATGAAACTCTATGATATTTTAGCTCTCAAAAAATAAGTTGGCCTAAATGTTCCCGTCTACTTGCCAATTTCTTTTGTAAGCGGCCGCTTCCTTGTGTTCTGTTAGGAACACAGTGAGTCTAAGTTAGGCTACAGCCTACATGACAAAAATGATTCCTTCAATGGCTTTTGTGCCATTTTCAGGAACAAACATAGGCTAACGAACAGAACACGGGGGAAGCGCTCGCTTCCAGCAGAACACCCGTTCAATGGTAGTTTTTCTCCTGAGGAATGTGGTTTATGATTATGGTTGAATAAAGAGTCTATAGCACATTAGGTACCTTTTTATTCGGTGAAAACAACCGATCTGGTTTAAAAATGATGGAAGATAAAGAAAACTGTGATTCTTTCATAGTTTCTGCTCTTTTTGATTCTGAACTTTCAGCTATCGTCCTTGTTTTAGCCACAGTCTGGGGTTTTAGCCCTTAGTGATGATCAGTAACTTACAGCCTTAAAAGTACAAACAGTGTGCTGTAACTCACCTTACCTAACATTCTGTTCGCTTTTAGCTCATTGTCTCACAGCATGTTTGTTGTCATAGATAGTCTAGCCATTTACCAAATTAGATTTAAAACAGGAGCTAATCGTTCTCAAAAATATGCTACCAAACCAACTGTGTCTGTGTAAATTAATAGGCTAACTAGGTAGAACACTTTATTTTAAAATGACAGATTTCACAGGACTGCTGACACTAACACTAAATCAAACTATGATTAGCTGCTGTACAGTCATTCATGGACAACAAGCTGACAATGCAATATTGCTAAAATGCTTAACGTAAACTCACCGTGTTCCGAACACCAAGTTAGCCTACTATGTTCTGAACAGTGCAAATTTCATGACGAATAAATAAAAAATTAAGCTACTTCCAGATCAGCTTTGGTCTAATTCCTTCCGGTTTCATAAAAACGTGGGAAGAGTCACATACCCAGTGCATTTCAGCAGACAATGATATGTTAATGGCGATCCACTGTAACATTGTGGTGGGGAAGCTGTTGCTAAAGAGAGATATCTCAGCAGTCTCTTGATCTTGGTAGGGACAGGTGAATTGTACGCCCTTGGCTGCAGGACAGAGCCGTGTGGAGGTCAGCATGGCAGATGTGGCTTCAGCAGGGCTGCTGTGGATTGGGTTCTCTGTGGATTGGGACTGAGAGACGGCGATTAGTCACCCACCCAGCACATCTCATGGAAGCATCTTTTTTAGGAATGGTGTGGTCGTCCACTGGTTTAATTCTTTAATAAAAACACACACATACTCTACACACAGGTGCGCGCAGACACACACACACACGCATGCATGCACATCCACACATTCACACACACATGCAGGCCCACGCCCACACACACACACACCAGCAGAACCAGGCTTCAACGCCAAAGAATGCATGAGTTGTGTTTTCCAAATTAGTCCAGTTTCAGGCCAGACTGAAATTGAATTTAGCCTTTTTTTAGGATACTTCAGAATAGCAATGAATAGTAATAAATGAATGTGTACCCTCATATTGCACATATTCAAATTTACAAAGCAAGAGGAAATACAAATGTGACTATCTGTGGATATCCAAAGTATGTCAAATGTCAGTATCATCATCTTAATGCAGAGCATTAGCAACCATAGTGCATAATGCTTTCATAATTGTGTTTATCCTGAGCATGAAATGGAGGCCAATTACTAATTTGTTGCCTTTCGGTTTTAAAACACTCTCCACAGATATATTTCCACTGAATTACTGGGATGGATTTCTGTTTCCTTCGTCGAATGTTATAAATGCATTTACGTCTTTGTGCATAACCGCAAAGTGTCACACTGCACAAAGTGCAATTTTATCTGTGTCAAAGTTATGGATCATCCAGCCCCACCCTACAGCTCCTACGCTGATCCTGTTCACCAGATACGCGCTGTGCTAAAATGAGTCCTAACACAGGTCATATATGATGCATTTTTATATATGTATTTATTCAATGTGTGTGCAATCTAAAGTATAGCATGCAATTAAATGCAACACTGCACTGCTGTACTAATACAGTACATAGAGAATGGCAATGTTTGCATGGTGGGGAATATGACTAAGCATAGACATATTCAGAACCTTTACAGACAAATGTGTTCAGTAATTCATTAACAATAATTTCTCCCTTGTCCACTACTTTCAGAACAAACCTTGATTTTATAATCATTATAAACCCAGGTTATTTTTTCTGCTAGCTTTGTGCATGACTTTTAAAGTGTTGGCACACACTAGAAGTGACTATTAGGTTTGTGCAATGAGTAGGCTGTGTTAGCAGGGTGTTTAAGTTTGGGGAGGGGGGGGGGGTGTTTGAGAAGAAACCAAACTCTCCAGGGAACCGAAATTAAGCTGCCTGCTAAACTGGGATTTAACACACACCCCCATCCACATACAGCCCCCCCCCTCCCCAAAATGGGCAGTGCTATTTAATTTCCTCATTGTGCCACTGTCCGCACTCACACACATGCACACACTCCACTAAGCATTTTACTCAAGCTCATTGTTGATCCCCCCTCATCCCCCCCCCCCCCCCCAAAGATCTTAAGAACATCTTAAGAACATTCCAGTGCCATGATACGCTTAAGCTTCTTGATTTGTGCTTTATTTCATTTATTTTCATAGACAAAGGGCTTGTTCACCCTTCTTTTTAATCATGATCTGTGTGTTTATTTTCTTAGCTTTAAAAAAGTCATTCTGTTTCCAACTTCTTCCTTTTTTGCAATTTGAACCCTAATACAATTTATGTCCCCACCTGTAAGGTTCTGACATATTTAGGAGCGGTAGATTATAATATTAACTCCATACAATTTGGACGCTTTTCAGAGATCCAATCGAGATATTATTGTAATTTATTTAAAAAGAGCCTCAACGCCAATATCATTTCATATAACTTTTATGCCTTTGGAGCCAGAGCAAACAAGAAAAAAAAAAGTGCCTCATATGTTTTAGTATTAATATTCAGGAGAATAAGTAGTCTACATTTCAGAGTGGCGGAGAACACTGAATAATTTCCAGACGGATGGAGTTTTGCGCTGGGGCACATGGCCGTTGTTTTATTTTGCCAAATGAATGAGCACAAAAAGAGGGAACGGTGCCGGATGCGAGGTTGACACAATTGCATCTACGCGTGCGAAAGCTGCATGTCCCTGTCTGCAAACAGAGTGTCAGCGTGTCATCGCCCCGGCTGAAAGCCACAGTAACCCTCATCTCCATGCGCACACACAGACACTCCCGCAGAAGTAAAAGGGCACATGCAAATCAGCTGGAAGTTAAACATGCAAAAAAAAGGGGCAGAAAACAGATCAGGGCTGTGTTAATTTGTTTAATTCCATGAACAGAAGAGGCCGGCGAGCGCACACACACGCACACAGAGAGCCTGACACCTGCAGTGGAGCGGCCATTGTCCTTCCTCCCCCACCTTCCCCCCGGAGAGCAGATTTGCGAGGCGCTCTTTTCTTCTGGCGCGGGTCTTTCTTTCGGGGCCCCGTCCCCTCGGAGAGCGCCCCTCGCCTGTCACTGCGCAAACACAGCTGATGGGGCTGCTCGCGTGCCGCCCCACAAATCCCCCACAATCCCGCAGCCTCCGCCTAGCAGCCACCGCGCGCGTGTGTGCGCTGACGTGCGTGTGTCCGCCTTTGTCACTTTATTTATGCTCTTATTTCGTTTTTTCTACATGCGTGTTTGTGAGCCTGTGTGCCAGCTCCTTGGCTAACTGGAAATCTACCACAAGTCTGGTTCTCACAATTATGAAAAGCACCGAACATTCATCTGAGTGCAGTCAAACCTGAGCAGAAATCAGAAAGCTTTGCTACTGTGTGTATTTACACATCTGTGTGTCAAATATGTTTATACACAATGTGAACGACCCAATGGAACAAGTAATGATGTACGTGCAGCGGAATGTTTCATACTCAATCTAGTAATCGAGCAGTTAATAACTCAATACTAACTGTATCACTACTGGGACATTTGTGGTGAAAACAGTGCTCACCGTATTGAAAATGTGAAGCATGCAATAGAAATAGTGACCATTCTTTTTGGGCGGTGGAGGGTTGTTGGTTCAGTCCCCCTCTGGTTGTGTCGAAGTGTCCCTGAGCAAGACGCCTAACCCCCTGATTGCTCCTGACAAGCTGGTTGGTGCCTTACATGGCAGCCGATTGCCATTGGTGTGTGAGTGTGTGTGAATGGGTAAATAAGAAGCATCAGTTGTACAGCCCTTTATAAATGCAGACCATTTGATACTATTAGGCTGATATGTGTTTTCAGTGAAGGTGATCTGATTTGAACAGGCAGGTATAAAACCATAACCATAAACACAAAAGCAATGGAGATAGTGTTAATGGTGATTGTGTTTGCTTTTGTAGTAAACTGAGAGCCAGTCTCCATTCACATGCAAACTGCTTCCACTCCCACACATTACAGTGCCTGGATAGCAGCATGTGTCTCGTGTTTGTTGGATTGCTTTTGTATTGTATGCAGCCGTTTTATTGCAGGTTACTTAGGGAATGCGTGTATGCACTGTGTGTGTGCATGTGCTATTAAAATGTCTCTATTTTCTGTGTGTAAGTGAGAGAGAGAGAGAGAGAGAGAGAGAGATAGCATGTATCTATTTCAGTTGAGGAAGTTTAGTCTTGTACTTTATCTGCATGATTGATCTTTTGCCCAGTGGTTCTTTCCCTGTGTGTCTCTGTTATGCGCACACAAAATTGCGTGATAATCCTCACATTTGCATCAGTCCCTGTTAGGATTCTTATTTCCATGGCCCAGTAACATCCACTCACCGAGCACTTTATTAGGAACATTTTTACTTTATTACACCTACTTATTCATGCGATTATGTAATCAGCCAATTGTTTGGAGGCAATGCATACAATCATGTACATACGGGTCAGGAGCTTCAGTTAATGTTCACATCAACCATCAGAATGGGGAAAAAATGTGATCTAAGTGAGTTTGACTGCGGAATGATTGTTGGTGGCAGACTAGAGTATCCCAGAAACTGCTGATCTCCTGGGATTTTCACACACTAGTCTCTAGAGTTTGCAAAGAATGGTGCAAAACCAAAAATAAAATCCAGTGAACAGCAGTTCTGCCTACAGAAACACCTTGTTGATGAGAGACGTCAGTGGAGAATGGCCAGACTGGTCAAAGCTGACAGGAAGGTGACAATAATGCAAATAATCACACATTACAACAGTGGTATGCAGAATAGCATCTCTGAACACACACCTCATAACTCTAAGTAGAAGTCTAAAAAATAAGTCTAATAAATACCTAATAAAGTGCTCGGTGAGTGTATATCTCTATCACTTCCTAAAGAAGGCTATCTACTATATCCAGACTATCTTCCATTTGCCTAGAGATTCCCTGTATAGAACAAATAGACTGGATTTCAATCATGAAACAGATATCAAATTTCACTGTTAACATGATCATTTATGATTTGTTATTCAGCATAAGTACAGTGTTGAAGCTCTAGACATTATTTGTTAATGTACTGCTAGTACAGTACTGTGAACAACCAATGCCTTAATTACTTAGAGGAATGACTCCGGCAATGTGGTATTAAAAATGTTCGGTGTTTGGCTGGAGTGTCCGTCACTGTGGACCCCTGGGCCGGAGTGGGCTGGTCTGTTTGCCGTGTGTTTGCGTTTGTCCGTCCCAACAGGTCTGACTCGCTGATGGATGGGCTTTTTCTTGGCCTGGCCTGTTCTTCCCTCGTCGCTCCCCCCCTGTCGGACATGTTTGCGTCTGACGGAGCCGTGCTTCAAAGGGAGGCTGTGGGCTTGATGGATGAGGGCCTGTAGCCGCGGTCGCTGGTATTCTAACCATGCTGCCTTTTACAACTCTGCTGTCCCCTCACAAAGAGGCCTGCAGCTGCCCCCCAAGGAGCCCACACCCCAGGTTAAAATAAACACAAACACACCCCCACCCCCCCCCCCACCCAGACCCCCACCCTCCACCGGCTCCAGTGGCCCGTCCAGGGGGCAATAAACTCGTTATCTCCCCCATTCAGATCCTAATCTGACAGCGGCTTTGCATGTTGCCAGGTAACCTGAGGGGCTCAATCTCTATTTAAATTCACCACCCCTCCCGTCATCGCCACCTCGCCTCAATCCAGCTCTGATGCCCCCCACTTACCCCTCCCAGACCCCGAGGTGAGGACAAAACAAACCCCCGCGCTCTCTCCCTCCCATCGCCACACTTTCCTCAATTAATCCAGCCATTGATCAGAGAGGCTCACTCCTCAGACTGCTTAATGCTGAGTTTGTCCAGCCGTTTGTTTCTTCTTTTAATAAGGCAAATAAAGACTGTCCCCACCAAATCCACTTTCATGTGTAGCGCTGGTGTAAACTTCTCAAGGGGTGAGAGGGGGAGGGAGGGGGGTTAGCGTGACGGCTAAGACTTTGTGCATCCACGCTATTATCAGATGGCGCTACCGTGGTCAAGATGGAAGTGGCGTTGTGTAGGAACGGCATCAAAGCCGGTCAGAGCCGGTGGAGAACGCGGTCACCCGGTTACGGTCTGGTGGAGGCGGAGTGGGAGAGCTGGAGCGCCGCTCCCAAAGCGGACGGGGCCGAGTGGCGGCCGTGTCCCACGCGGAGGACAGGGCAGGGAGAGTGCGATGGAGCGATACGGCCCGTCCGTGCCGTCTGACGGCGTGTCAATGCCCCTGTTCATCGGCCTCAATGGGACATTATAGTGTGTGGCAAAGGGGATATCCTGGGCCCTGACCCCTGGCCTGGGGTCGAGGGGAACAGTGGGCGGATGAGAGAGCGCGTAATTACAGCGAAACAAAAACTAGCCACGAAGCGGCGGCCGTCGGGGAGATCTGAGCGGACATTAAGGGAGGGCGGGCCGCGCCTGGGCCTTATCGCGATGGGCATGTGTCATGTGACCGCCCCCGCCCCGCTCCTATAGGACGATGGCTTATCTCTTATCTGATGGTGATTGGCTGAAGCCTGCAGGCACAGGAAGTGGCTGCCCGTTTCCCACAGTCCCGCTCAGGAGAAGAGACGATTGTTAGACAGCAGGGCTACACTGTAGCGCCCGCGCCCACCACTGCGCTCCCAACACTGCGTCTGTGTGCGACTGCATGTCTGAGAGCTCTGTGTGACTCTCTGTGTGCGACTGTGTCTGTGTGTGACTCTGTCTGTGTGCGACTGTGTTTATGTGCGACTGTGTCTGTGTGCGACTCTGTCTGTGTGCGACTCTGTCAGTCTGTCTAGCAGTTGGTCACTACTTGCCCTCTTATTTTCTTCTTGGTCTTTGTTGTCATGGTTTTTGACACTCTTATCCAGAGCAATGCACAACAAAGTGCCTAAGTATAGGTTTACAAGTAAGTTTATAAGTGTTCTTCAGAAAAATGAAAAACGAAATAAGATTTAGCTTATATTATTGTGTTTATATAACATTTAATAAATACTGTTTTACACCTCTTTTGTAACTGTGTAACTGTATGTATCCATGTGTGTTTATATTGTACAAAATAGACTAGGAGCATGATGTATTGAAATTGCAATAGACACACTTCCATGTGTTGGTATTAGGGGACCTTCGTGGAGGAGGTTTGGGAGGCTCTGAGGAGGAAAGTAAGGCTTGGAGCGGGTGGAATGGGATCCACACTCACTGCAATGCAGCAAATCCAGAGCCCTCAGAATAGTTCTCTAAATCAGTATCTTAATCAGTGTGAAGGCACTTAGTTGTTAAGGAGCTCTGCGCATTATCACCGACTGCATTCGCGCTACATTATGTTATACAATATATTTTCTGTTATCAAATGAGTTTTAATACCTCTTTTCCTCCATTTTTATGGGTTCTCTCAGTCCTGCGATATAAAGGAATGCTCGGATGATTCTTTGCTGCGTCGTTCGTTTTCAGGAGATGATTCTGCGGCTGAGAAATGAAAACTCCCCTCTTTCAGCCGCTCCTAGTGCAGCATACTGCCCGTGCCCAGGCCAAGGCAAACCCTGCTGAGACACAACCTAAAACTCTTCCTAACCGAGATATGGCTGAAATGGGGCTGGTGTATAGGGAAGGAGGGGTAAATAGCCTATGGAAATGCTGTGGAACCATTGTTCTTTTACGCCATGCTGGAGTAATCTTTGGTATTCCAATAACATCACTACAAGATGGTGTAAAAAGCAACGCTATGGATCCACTGCTCTTACACCATCCTGACGTGATGTTTCTCATTCCAATGTGTGAGTGTGAGGGTCCTATACACCACATTTCAGCTGGATTTCATGGTCATATCTTAGTAAAACAAGCAATTAAGCTTCTCTCTTTGAATCCTTGTAGCCTCCAGTAGTCCGTCTGTTCATATGGACTCTCTAACCGATCTATGATTCTCTCAAGTGGTACAGCGATTTAATACCTCCCTCCCCGCATTAACAGTGATTTAATACCCTATCTCGTCTGCCCTGCTCCCTTCTCGCTGTATACTTTCTGTTTTAGAGCAAACGGCTTTTAAACAGTCTTTAAAATATGGGTTTGGGGAATTGTTTTAAACGCTGTGTATTTGCACTCATTTGGAGCTGGGGACGGGGTTTACGACGTCCACGAGGAGCAGGAGAATCTTTTTATTCATTTGATCCCCGGTGCAGGGCGGAGATTGGGATCTGGCTCCCCGTTATCTGGGGATCTGAAGCCACGGGCAGAGACTCAGTGCTGAGGTACAGTGCTAATGAATCAGGGTTTAATGGGCGGGCGCGTGCTGGCGGAACGGCCTCTTGATTTAGGGCAGAAGGAGAGCTCCCCTCCGGGTGATGGATTACGGGCCAAAAGGGCCTCTCTTGCCACCCAGGTGTATGTTTGTGTGGGCGGGGTAAGGGGTGAGGGGTGAGGGGGGATGGGTAAGGGGTGAGGGGTTGGTTTAGTCAGTCTCCTGCTCGGGGTGTAAATTGCCTGTTCGGAGAATGTCTTCAGATTCTGCATTAGGTGCGGGGGGCCATAGTTTTGGGTGTTTCAGTCCTGATTGGAAGGCTCCATAAATCTTCCCGTCCGATCCGACTGCAGAGCTGGCCCTTGTTCTGCACTCGCTCTGACCCCACCTGCGTTTGATCCAGCTGGGTGTGTCCACCAGGCCACCGAATCCTGAACACTGAGCACCACTGCGTCTCCGGGGAGAATATCTGGCCAAAACATGCTGGGAAATGAGTGTAGAAATATCAGTAGTGGTGTTTCCAAAGAAGCTGGGAAAATGTACGTTCCCACTTGGACAAATGTTGCTTTTGTAACTAGCAAGGCACAAGCCTTTGAACATACATTGATACAAAAGTTTATTTCAGTGTTTTGAGTGGTTAAGACCTCACTGATCTTTAACATGTAAGAATTTTTTTTGTCAGACTACTTCTGCCAGACTAAAAGGAAGTTACATATAATTCCAAAAATCATTTTCTCTTGGGTACATATTAAGTACAGATCTCAGGTATCCCCCAATCCTCCCATACACAGATGAGAAGAAATGAAATATTATTTCCTTTGCATGTGATCCCAAACTCTTAAAGTAACAAACCACAATTTTAGTAACTATGCAGCAACTGATTAACAGCTGTGTGCATGGTGCCATGTGAATGATAAATCATGCCAAGTGATGTGTGTTACATTAATCCAAATATTGTTAATGAGGCATAGCAGTCAGTGATAACATTGAATTATATTTTAATTTTCTATAATTGTACAAGTCTCAAATGATTTCCATCAGATGTTGTTAAATGCTGCTAATGTTAAGTTTAGCCAGGGAATTCCCAGTTCTCTAAAATGATGAACTGCTATTGTAACATTCCTTCAAATCAAACTGTCTTGCACTAGGATGTGGAAAGACATCAACCTGTCACAAAAAGTGATGAGACTCATTTAACTCCATACAGTTATAGGTCTAAAGAGAAATCAAAAGGGTTCCTAAAATAAGACATCAATACACCAATACCAAGGGTGTTTAAGGACAGCCAAAGTCACCTTGAGCATTTAAATGTAAATGGAGCGAATGTAAAGTTGAATAGAAGAACTAACAAACCCAGGCATTTGAACAAAAAACCCAGTTGTGAATCTTGGGATACTGGTCCTGAAAGTGGCTGGGTCCCAAGAGAGGGGTAACCAGGAGAGACCTCCAGGGAGGTGCATAAAAATACATTTGGATGCTGGGGCTCAGTCCAGCTCCACAGGGCAAGGGCAGTTTGTCTCCGAGGCTGAGTCACGGCTAGGAGAGGAGTGCACCGGCACTGATTGTTCCAGCTTGGATCTCAACGCCGAGGAATAAATTTGGGAGAAAAAGGACAAGAATTTAATTTAACGGCTTTATTAGGATCCCAAGATTTACGGGGACGCCCGCTTTCAAGTCCTCCGTCGGAGCCATAAAGTCAGGGCTGGAGTGGGGCATGGTGTATGAAATCAAACCAAAACAGGAAAAGCAAACTAGTTAACGTCTGAAACAGGGAGGTCTGTGCGGATTTCACCTCACAGCTGTGTCCCAGGAAGATGAAGAAAGGGATGAGTCTGCTCTCCCTCGCTCCCTCCTTTTCGCCATTTCGCCCCGCGCATGTTTTATAGTGGATGTCCTCCTTCAGGAATGAGAGCATATTCGGGAAACTCCTCACAGGGGAGACCAGGGAAATTTACAGCCCATGGAGGTTAGGGAAGTGGGAGTGATCCTTGGTGAGATTCCACAGAGGGTTAAGGCACACGTGCACACAAGTATCCTTTTGTGTATCTAGTGCTGTATATACTGTATATAATTACTGTATACATGCAGACACACACAGACCCATGCACAAATTTATAAATGCGCATACGCTAGCAGAAAAATTGTATATGCTGTATCACACACGCATACACACACACACACACAGTATGTATGCATACATGAACACTTGGATCTTTAGCCTAACCTGTTCCATTACCTCAAACATTCTCCTCTATTTCTCCCCATCAGTCTGATTCCAATATCTAACCGCTGAAGTGCCACTTGCCCTGGTAAGTACCCCGCTACCAATATGGCTAACCTTTGTGTTGTGAGATTCATTATATTTGCTGTGGTATTCTAGCTGCTGTATGCTGTATATTTTTTATTTTTACAAGAACATTAAAGTGTATTTGGCCTGTTTCAATGTCTCATCCCAATAATTAGCTACAGACAATGAACTATTCACAGCATGCATTTCACTAACATTGTGCATGACTTGCCCCTATCCAGGTTAGTGAGAGATATTTAGTTCCATTGGGGTTTCACAGTTGGTTCCTACTTATCAGAGCAAGGTAAGTACAGTCTGTTATCATGGTTCCAGTGTGACGGTGAATAAGGGTAATTTTAGTACAGAGCCAAGGAGGGGGAGAGGCGTAGAATATTCTCCACAAACTGCCACGGCCCAAATCTTCCTCTTTTCTTGTTGTTCAGTGAATGGGCAGCAACCTCTGTGTTTTGGTTTGGATTAAACCAAGCTTTTCCAGACAAGCTGCGGTTGGGCCCAGACCCTGTAAGCAGCCCAGAGTCATTGTCTTCTTTCGGCCATTTTGCATTCTTTCCCCACTGCTTAAAGACGGCTGAAAAATCCAACTGGATTGAATATATCTGTCTCGTGCTTGGTTGTGCATTGGTTAGCGTGTGGCTTCTGTCTGGTATCTGGTGAGGGCACGTGCCCAGTACAACTATACCCTCCTGAAAAGTGCAGTTGTTGGACAGGTGAGCTGTGACCAGGCATTGTGGGATAGATGTGCTCCACCTGGCTGTCTGAGCACCTGAAGCCTCTGGCTTTTGAAGTCTGCGGGGAGAATGGAGTCTATTCAGGACCCGCGGCGTGCCTCTGTTAACATGTGAAACACTACACTGAGTCTGCTCAGAGCACGGGGTGGGGGCGAGGGGGGCAGAGACTCTGACAGACCGGGAGGAAGATGAAAAAGGGCAAAAAGAGGAAGAAGAGAGGTGGTGAGATATTTGGGAGAGGTAAAAAGCTAAAGGAGGAATGTGTGAACGGTCTTGAGAAGGAACCCTGAAGTTGAGGAGCCAGGGGCAGGACCACAGAGGAGGAGGGGGAGAGGAAGTCTGACAGACCGAGCACAGCCACAGGATTTCAGCAACACAGGAAAGGATAGGCATTAAATCATCACAGGTACAGTGCAAAAAGGGAGACATGGAGGAGGAGAACCATCGAGAAGGAGGACAAAATGGGGGAGAGTGAGAAAACGATGGAAAAAGAGTGCACAGATCCAGAGCAAGAAGGTGAGAGAGAGAGAGAGAGAGAGAGGGAGAAATGTGAGCGACAGGGAGTGTGTCTGGCCGTCTGTCTGCAGCCTCCAGCCTCACCTGTCAGACATTCCTGCAGTGTAATCCCATTTACAAAGGCTGCTGAGAGCGGCAGGAACTGGGTTAGGGACTGGGGGCTGTCCTGTCAACAGCAGATCTCCATTTCAGATAGCACTGACAAGCCATCATGTAGGAAGGGTCACTGCTGTCCCCATACTGGCGTGCACGTGCGCGTGCATGCACACACACATACACACATACACACACATACACATACACACGCATACACACACACACATACACACACACACACATACACACACATACACACACACATGCACACACACACACACACACACACATACACACACTCGCACGCACACACACACACATGCACACAGGAGCAGCCACTAGTTTATGAACCAGACATGCCATCAGATGTGCTACCCTGCACAGTTTATTTTATTCTCATATACTGGACACACCATCTTTGAGCAACAGCAGCATGTCAATGGCATCTTCTTGTAGTTGTTGAAACACAAGTATACCCCACACACGGACCTACCTTCTCACACAAACCTGCATGTTTCATATCTTTTCGAGTCGCCCTGTTAACAGAATAAATGGCTAACGAACATGCCAGACTTTTCCTCCATGTTTAAGTGTTCCTTTAACTCATGACTTTATATAAATGATTAAACGGCTCTTCCCAGAATGAAAGGCCAGTTCTCAGCAGTACGCTTCTTTTCACTCTGCCGTATTCATAGAAAGCCTCTGTTTGAATACCCTTTGAATAGAGGGGTGGGTCACTGTCCTGAATTATTATTCATTTGCTTGCCAGACGGCTTTATCCAGAGGGATTTGAGACAATATCCATGAAATAAAAAGCTTCACTAAAAATAAAAGGCTTTGCAACTAACTAAGCTTTGGGGGATACTGTACCATGCATGTTGATAATGTAACGTTGTGATCACCTGATCTGCCAGGCCAGGGCTTGGCACAAAGAAGTTAGCATGTGTACTGCTGGTGTGAATAAAGATGGCAGGCAGGCAAGATCTTCCACCTTATTGAAGGATATAACAAGGAATCTTCAATTCATGCACTTTGTGACTGCTAAATCAGTGAGCTGTACACAGGAAAGTGCATTAGCAGGTCAGTGGTGCTAGGTGTGATAGAGTTTGAACGGATGCTTGGAAAAGAGGTGCATGTGAAAAACTCTGTCAGGCAGAATAGACCTGGGTCAAATATGTGCTGTATTTGAAATGCTTTAGAAATACTTTTTAGGTTCTGGGAAAAATGCTCTGGCAGATTCCTGAGAAGTTTCAATGAAACGATTAAGTAACCAAAATGTGCAGTCATACAAAAGAATAATTTCAGGCAGTCTCACCAAAGATGCCCCTGATGCTCCGAGGCTTCAGTGGTGTTGCTCTCGGGACCTTGCATGACATTATAATGCACTGTAAATTAGGAATGGCTCTCCGCTTTCCATTTCATTTCCTCTCTGGCAGGTTAGAGGCCGAATTGAACAGCTTTTGGAGCTGAGAATCAATCTGAGCACAAGCTTTGAAATCTTGTCCAGATGAAAAAAAGGACTGGTGACAACCATATAAATAACTTCTCTGAGATCATATCCAAAATAAAACCCTTCATCCTTAGTATTTCTCTCTCTTCTCTCTCTCTTTCACACTCTCTCGCTCTCTCTCTCCCTCCCTCACTATGTGCATCCATCATTCCCTTTCTCTTTCTTTCATTCCATCCCTGAATGACAGGAAACTACTCTCCTCTGTGCAGTGTGGAGGGAGAGGGGTGATTGAACATGGGAACGAAAACTGAGGAATTTCCTCTCATTCTTCTACTCTAGGACAGCATCTTGTGTTTTTTGTCTGTTTTTCTGATGGACAGCTAGCGGGTCCTTAGTTTATTCCCACATCTTTAGTTTGAAGCTGTCACTTGCGCAATTGCTCCCTCTGGACAATATCCAGGTCAGCAGAAACATGGTTTCCTCTCACTTAACATGAAATAGGCTCTGACCCCATAACCAAAGCCACAGATGTTAAATTAAACTGAAATAAGTTTGTACAGGCACAGATATGTACTCCCACAAGATGACATCTTTGTTTCTCTCTGAAGAAACTAAGGTAAAGCACTTGGCTTTATTATTTGGATTACACAGATTACTGAATTGCACCAAAACTCCTCTGGTGCAGGCCTGGATACCTACCATATCTTACTATCTGAATTGCGTTTGCTTTTCTCATATGTTGGCTGACACAGACTCACAGCGGAACTGTGAGCACCGGAAAAGCGCTGTGATGCCCAGTGGTGACAGCTCAGCTCTGTTCTGTAGAGTCAGCCGGGTTCAAGCTCCAAGGGGCACCGTAGGACGAAAGGCTACTGCTCAGATGTTAAAAACCTTACTGTATGTGACTTATATTCCTATTGCCAACTATCTTTTTACCATTAGATTTTGTTCTCTGGTGCTATATTGCCTAATTTGTACATGAGAGTTAAAATGAAATGCAAAGTCACCTGATATTGGGGAATTGAGGAAGTGATGTGGCCCCTTTTTTCCGCCTTGCAGTCAGATTTTTATCTGACTGCAAGAACATCATGAAGAGCTCGATGAAGGCTCCTTGTTTTTGTCATTTCTGTTCCTCTGCTATGCATAAGGAAATATGAAGCATAATATTTGCTCATAGAAGTATATTTGGTCAAATTATATGCAATGTATGTGTAGGTCTTTATTTGTATGTTTCTCTACATCGGTGAAAGGTTTATAAATAACCTGTGTGAAATCCTGTGTCTTGAGCCTCAGCTGAGTTTCTGAGTACCATGCATAGATACATTTGAAGAGATGGAGAAAAGATAGAAGCAGCAGATAAATGATTTGATGAGGCAGGGAGTGTCCAGCTGAATGAAAGCCTCTGTCCGTGAGACACTATGTACAGTAAATGGGTTAAAAGTGCACTTAGACCGGGATGCCTGCTAAACAAATAAATGTGACTTTGCATAAAGGTTCTCTTTCTTTTCTTCAAATAAATGTAACTGTTTTTGTATCCCTTATTATAATGCAATCACATTTTAAGGTATATAGGGTTTATTTTCCTGGCACGTTTTTTTTAATTGTAGTTTGTGCAAGTAACAGCACACAGTATTGGATTCCCAAAGGTGTGAACCATGAGTGCAGACTGGGCCTTATAGGTGCTGCAGATCCAGCATAGCTGCAGCTAAGAGTCGGAGGCCAGAACAGGAGGGTACAGTCGGCTTCACCCTGCCAGGGCTGACTCAGCTGCTGTGGCCCTTAATGGGAGGAAGTGGCAGAGTGACTCCAGCAGCATTATTGTACAGCCCATGTTTTGAAACGCATGCCAAGTATGTAGACATATTTTAATGTGTATTCCTAATGTTTTGGATTTTACAATTTACCATGGCCATATTCTGTATGCATTTTCTTTGAGGTGCAAATATGTATCCTCTTTGAGATTCACAGAACTGGTGGGTGGGTAAAATCTCTGGGCTTTGACTGAGATAACTGTGTGCATGTGTGCATAGTGGAGCCCAAACAGGCAGAGAGAAAGAAATGCAATAACAGGAAAGGAGAGTGGAGTCTGATCTTGGCTCCTGGCTGGAATGGGCCCTTTCATGTGATGTGTACCCCCCTCCCTCTCTCTCTCTCTCTCAGCTCTGTGTCAGCCAGCCGGAGTTAGGCCAACTTTACGTGCAGATCCTGCCAAAGGAGCCTGTGTGAGACGGTGTGTTTGCGCCTGGGTGTGTGTGTAAGGGAGAGTCTGAGACGATACCTTCTTGTTATGCTAATTTGAATTTGAATTTGAGAGAAGCAGACAGCATATCAGTTCACCAGCAGTCATTGTTCAACCATTGAGGTCATAGAATTACCAATGCGATTGTGGTGCCAGTGTAAATGCGCAAATATTGTGCATATTGTTAATGTTTCACTTTCTTTTATACTTCTGATTTTGTGCTCGTATTGTAAAATATATGCAAAAGATATATAGATATACAGTATACAGTAGCACAGTATGTGCTAATATGCTGTTTTATGTATATTGGCACACACATAGAAAATAAATGTGTATGGAAACAAATTGTTTGGCACTGTCAACATTACTATCACTTATGATACTTCTCTTTATAACAAAAACATACTGCAAGAAATCAACCATTTTTACCCTTAAAAAATAAAAATGAACTTTAGTCAGTCTCTTGATAATCATCTTACATTTCAGATTTCTTTTAAAACTACCCCACTCAAACACTCATCCAAAGTAATTTGCATGTGAACTCTTTATTGCAAGTTTGAGGACACTGGGACAAAAAATAATGTATACAGTATTACACTCATCAGACAATCTGCTACAGTTTTTTCGCTTAACCGAATATATTAATACAGATTAAACAATATGTTTTTGTAATCATAAAACGTTTAGGTTTCAGAAATACTGTACTTTCAAATATTGCATTAAATTGTAAGTATATTTGCCATTCCAATTACTCCTTCACTGTCTGCACATATCCTCCCCTATCCCTTTAATCTCCCATACAATCACAAAGAAAATCATCATTCAAACCTGGGCAGATGGACATAATATTTAAACCACTAGATCAAGTTTGTTTCTGAATATGACATCCTTGAAAATGAAAATGAAATTTGTACATAAATTAAAACATGAAGAAACATGGCTTTCTTTCATCTTCCAGTATACGCAATAGAATCCACAGCACTAACTTTACAACAAATAACTGGTATTCTCACTTCCATTCATACAACATCATGTCCTGTCGAAATGCATTACGTCCCACCTCGTCTCAGCTTCTGTACTAGTTCCCAAACATCCCATTTCTAAATGGCTCTTAATACTTTGTATCCACTCTTTATTACTGTATGTTAATCATTTGAATATTTTTTATACAGTTTGCATTGAACTTATGGTAACTAATGGCAAAAGTAAGAAATTTGCAATGTAATTGAATGTGTATTCGGTATATTTGTAATGTAATTCTTTATGAAGTAGGTATGAAAATAATAGTTTCTCCTGAATATTTTTTTCTTTGAGGAAAATTAGTCAGGACTGTACTTTTTGTATCTACTGCATATCTGGCAGCAGCACGGTGGTTTGAGGTCATTTGATACCTTGGATCCTTGATGACTTAAAGCCATTTTGCCAACAAATGTGTTCCATACTGTATCAGCATAATTTACACCTGAATATAGTCCCACCCCCCGATTCCCATAGAGATCCATTCAAATGCAAAGTGTTTTATTATCGCTCTGGTGATGTTGATAGGTCACAGACATCAGGAAGTCAAAATACTAAACATGACTACTTTCATTCACATAAGATTGCTGTGTCCCAAACATTAAGGTGCCCTGAAATGGGGGGGGGAGCTATGTATAAACACTGCTATTATTTCTACATGGTGAAACCAAAATGCATAAAAATGCCCTTTACTAAAATCTGATAATGTGCACTTTAACCACATGTGATTTGTTTTATTACAAATCTCAAATTGTGGAGTGCCGGGGCAAATAAATACATGATTATAGAGGGCACTGTATAGGGGGCAGGGTGCAAGGGGGTAGTCTCAGGGACTGAAGGGTTAAGAAGGCAAGCGCACTGCACCTAGCAGCTGCCTTCCTCCTCAAAGGTGACCTTGAGGGACTTGGCCACCTCTCTCTCTCTCTCTCTCTCACAAACATTTACTAGGTCTTTCACATAGACCAATACACTGTGTGCTGACTGGACACGGCCCTCGTTTCTAGCAAAAAGATGTGGGGGGGGGTGATTTATGGGTGTGTAGGGTACACGTGGATATTAATGGTGTCATAACCTCTGTCTCACCACTGGAGGACAAAACGCCAATGAACTGATGAAGCGATGGAGTGAGAGTGGCCGGTTTTGGAGTGACTCGTACCAGGCCAAGTGATCCTGAAGAGTTCTAAAACTGGCGTAGATCACCTCCCTTTGACCTGGCTGACCATGTCAGTTCCCTACTAGGGACTTCCTCTTCTGAGCTAATGGTAGTGTTTTATATGAATACAGATACATGGTTGTATTTATACAATGGTAGTATTTAAATACAGTACCCTCCAAAGTTACACTCTAGATTAAGATGAACAAGATTAAGATTAAAATAAACAATACAGGCAATGAGCGATTATTGTTTGCTTTTGGTGGTTTTTTTTAGGTTGGTGGGCTCTTGTTAACCATTGTTAGGTTATATGGTAAGGCTGTTGTTTTGTTGTTTATTTTGTCGTATGGTTATTTGGGGATTTTTAGTTCGGATTGTGGGTTAATGGCGTAGGCTACTGGTGGCATGCTGGGTTCTCCGGTTAGGTTGTTGATTGGCCTCTTTTTGAGGCCTGAGTTTTCGGTGTGATTTTCTGGAGTTAGTGGGCTCTTGGGTGAAGGAAGTTGCTTGGCTGCTGGGTTCTTGAGCAAGGCTGTTGTAGGGTGGCCAGGGCTGCAGTATTAAACACAAGTGGGTAAGTCTTGTCCGCAAGCATCAATGAACACAGGAATCGATGCCAGGGCCTGAGCTTCTCAAGATTAAGAGGAAAATATTAAATATGTTCTCCAAATCATTTAAAGGAAGAGATGAGGGATATAATTTGTTTCTCTTTTTTCGGTTTTTAGCAGGATTTAGCATCTACTTTCAGCGGCGAGCTCTTTGACTTAACACCATTCCTGACAGCAGAGACACCCAGCGCTTAACTCCCCAGGAAGAACAATGGTTGAGACTCGCTCCCATCTCCCTGCAGATCTGCACAGAACACGTCCTCGCTTCGACCGCATCAGCCACGCAGGCCCCCAGACCAGGCAAGCAAAAACAAAGGATGAAAGGGCTCGAGAAGGGGAAAAGAGAGGAAGAAAGGGAGGACATGCAAGGAAGGAGAGGTAAGGATTTACATACTCTGAGCGGAGATCCAGGGGGGTCACAGTTAATCTGGATCACGGCTCGCTGGCATACTGAATCCCTTCCTCTCAGATTATCAAGTCAAACAGGCCGAGGTTCCATTGAGCAAGAGATGCCCTAACTAAATAACTCTCTCCCCATCTGACATATGCTAATGAAATGTGCATATTTTTATGAAAAAAGAGGAGATGATATGAAAAAGACAAAGGTATGTATGTATGACAGAGGCTACCAGAATGATCAAAGACGAGTGGATGGTGAAGTTGAAGTACCTGTGATCAGGAGATTTTTGCTCATCAATTCAGAGACTTGACAGAGCTATCATTTTTAGATCTATATATTTTCTTAGCTCTAGGAGTGTGTGATGGAGTTAACTTTTACAGACATACATGCAAGCACACACAAATATTTGGAAGAGTGAGAGGCCGGAGTTCAACCTCAGACAAAAAATCTCTCTCGTTACACATGCATACACACACACACACACACACACACACAAACTCACTGATTTTCTCTCTCCTTCTCACTGGGATGGGACACTACTGACAGCAATTCCTGTTCAGAATAACAAATCGTTTAATGCAAACACAAAAAGTGGAAGTGGCCATATATTATGCTTGTTCTGTTTTTCCCCATGGCTTCAGCAGAGGGAGGAATGGAAAATTAGAATACAATGGGAGTTTAAGAGAAGTCTGCACAGGAGACATTAACTTTGTGGTTGTGTGTGTGTGCGTGAGTGTGTGTGTATGTGTGTGAGTGCATGTGTGCGTGCGTGCGTGTGTGTGTGTTGCTCGTGCGTGTGCGTGCCAATATGAGCTGGTACGTGACAGCTTGTGTGCCACTAAAGTCGATTGTTAGTTTTAGAAAAACGCAGGGTGTTATTGAGAATCCGGTGCCAACTTCGGAAGCATAAATTGCCCAATAGCGCGGTGAGCGGGAGCCTGCCTGTGTGAATGGCCCTGGCTTAATTGTCTGACCCCGGCAAAGTGGGGGAAACACATGATCCCAGCTTCCTGCGGCGAGGCGGCGCGCTGATAACCTTCCCCGGCCTTCTATCTGTCACCCTGCCGCATCTCTGCGGGGTAACCAGAGACACCCAGGCTAGCTCTTTAAACCCGGCTCTGTCCTGCAGCCCCGCCAGCCACTCAGGTGCCCTGATTAGATTTGCTCCACCAATCGAATCTGCCCCCGATGCCCCCCCCCCGCCCCCCCCCCCCTCTCGCAGCACTTAAGCCGAAAAGCGATCCGGACGGGCCACGCTGCAGGGCCTGGATCAGATACTTTTATGGTGGTGTTATTGAAGGCTTATGTGTCCCTGATCACTTCCTCATGATCTGTTTTTATATAATCACCCTGTACATATTGTGCTGTAGCCTGTCTGTGGGGCAGGAAAGAGACCATGGCTTCTCCTCTCTAATTGATTTATTTCTTCGGTAATAATAATAATTGAACCAAAATAATATTTGCTGAATAATTCATTGGCTTTATATTATTTTGAAACAGTAACCGTTGAAGAATATTTTCTTGACGATTTTATCTGAACAATAAGGAATTTGTGACCCAGCGATATGATTGGATGGGTAAGGGCAGATGGCTTGGCTCCACAGTGGGCTGATCCAATCCCTGATGATTGTGAAGGTGACAGCTGGTCCAGGTGTGTGCCCAGGTGGAGGTGACTTTATGTGATTGTCATCAGATTGTTTCAGCTCAAACAAACCAGCCCGTCTGCAGGGCAAAACCATCCTTTCTACTCAGGTAGCAGCCTGCCTGTGAGCCTGGGCACTCATCTCTAACACTTACAATTATACACACACACACACAAACACACACGCACGCATATACACACACATGCATACACACACATACACACACGCTCGTTACTGGCTCATGCACAGACTTACAGTGTCATTGTGCTTACTCACTCTTGCGCACACGCGCGCTCTCACACACACACACACACACACACACACACACACACACACACACACACATTCAGAGCTTTTGAAATGTCACTAAGTGTCTTGTTTACACAGTGACCTCTGCTCCCGATAAAAGCCGCTAATATGCACAAATTACTGCCAACAACTTGGAAATATCAAGTGCTTGACTGCTTAACAATAATGACATCTGCTGCTGGCCAATCCAATTAGAGTCCAAAAAAAGGCAGTAAGGGGACGGGCCGAGGGGGGCGCGGGGCCTGGGGGATGCAGGGGTACCTGGCTTTTTAGCTGGCAACTGTCACTGTCTAATTGGATTGGGAGAGAAAGGGCGGCTAATGCAGCCTGCTGCCATCAAGCCCCCATTTAAACTGGAAATGATCTGATTGTTAGAGTCTATTAGCAAATGGAGAGGACAGAGCGACTCTGTGTCATCTCTCTCTTTTTCTCTCTCTGTCCCTCTCTCTCTCATTGGTGGAGAGGAAGGAATTGTGACTGAGTTAGTTGACATCAGTTCGTTGGGAACATCCATGAGTGAACGAAGGAGTGACTGAGTGAATGAGCCATTGTGAGTGCTTCTGTTTGTTTACCATCCTTGCCTCTTGATCAGTTAGGCTTATTTTTCATCCATGATAATTAAGGATATTTATGAATGTGCCATATCTGTTCATTGTTTAGTAAAAATGAATTTACCCAATGTGTGACAAATCCAATTATGGTGCCAGAATTTCATTCCATTTCATTAAATTACATTGTAAATTATGCAAGAGTTGTGTATTACAGGTTGAATAAGGCAATGAGTGTGCTCGGTTTCATGTCTCAATAAAACTTTATGATGTGTAGCTATCTGTATATATTTAGCTATCAATTTTATTGCCAAAGTTTTTGTTGTGACATGTTAATCCGACAGTTCTTGAGTGCATTATGTGTTATAGCTGGCATGGCCTGGACCTCGCTGCTCGATTTATTCAAACTACTTACTGGCAGGGCACGTCAACCGAGCAGGAAGTGACATCACTCTTTGTGTGGGTGTGTGTGCCCAAAAATGTGTTTTTCCTGTGTCCAGAGGGATTAAGAGAGGAACAGAAACAAAGGCGGTGCTCCATTTAACATGAGCACTTACCCCTTTGAAATTACTACATGGAAAACAGAAGAAAGAAAATGGGTCTGTTTTTGGAAAAGTAGAGTGTTTCCAATATTCTATCCTTGACATTTTACATCACTGCCATACAGAAAAATAATAGGGGACATTAATGGATGAGGATCAGTGTGTTTCCTGTGGTAAAGGGTTGAGACCATTTTCCCCTAATTCCGCCCTTCTCCCACTCCTAAACACAGAAACCCCTCCCCGGATCTTATCGGCCTTCCCGTTTCATTCGGGAGTTGCAAGCATATCAAAAGTCAACATCTGGGCAGCCTCCATGGCAACCTGCCCTTCCAAATAAATGCAGGGTCCAGTGGCAACAATGGAGAGAGCACTAGGCGAAAGAGTGAGGGAGCCCTGGATAGAGAGGGAAGAAAAGGATGAATTTGACAGGTGTCCCCAGAGAGGGAGGGAGAGACAGACAGACAGCACGATGTGATAGCCTTAATGGCTTTGTTCTCCCAGGTCCGTGAGGGTCACTTCCTGCAGCTGCAGTGGGCTACTGTCCTACATACAGTCACTGATCTGGTCCTGGAGGGGCTGGGAGCCCCACAGAGAGGGTCAGTTGGGTTGAATGGAGGTTGGGGAAGCATGCTGAAAGTGCTTCGATACTCTCCTCCCATTCGCACATCTGCATGAGGCAGAATAGATGACTCCTAATGTCACACATTCTCAGAGTCAGGTGGGCTGGATATACTTGCCATTAGAGCCCACATGTTGAGATTTTATTGTGGAAGGACAGTTTGGAGTGTGGACTAGTACAATGGAATCTTTTTTTTGTGATCTGATTGTGCTTTACTAATGAATCAAATCAACGCAAGTTCTAGTACATAGTTCTTAACAATGGTATTGCTTAAGTGTACTATACAGAGCAAAAAATACTTTATATATTTAAGTAGTAATAATACTAATAAACCTTGAATAGTATCACTGCAACTGATTGTAGTTAAAGCAACAAAACATTGTCAGAAATTACACATTTTATGGAGGTGAATGCACTATGTGAATGATATGGTTAGAAAAATAGAGCCTTGTGCTTTTGAAATCTATGCATTTTAATGAAACATCTATGGTACAATAAATTAATTATAGAGCAATACTAATCATAGCAAATGATCATAACAAATGGATGATGGACAAAACTATCAAGCTGATAACTGTTGCAGCAATTGGAACTGAGAAAAAATGTAATCTTTCACCTACAACAATAGATTTGAATGAAGTTAAATGAATGCAATAAAATGGCAAGCTGTAAGCAATTGAAGTTGTCGTGTGCAGATTCAGGAAATGAGTCCAAATGAGAAGCTGCTTGACAGAACAAGGAAAACCTCCCATGTGCCCAGGGAACAAGGCACAAGGGGATTATTACGGTTGACAGGGTCAAGCATTGATTCATTTTCTAAGGTGATGGCATGGAGAGATTATCGAGAACAGTTATGGTGAAGAAAATGGCCAAGCATAGTTAGGGAAGTATTGAAGAGGAAAGGGATGAAGACTGTAGAATGGAAAAGACTGTCCATAAGAGGTACGATAGCATCCTGATCCTGAGAAACTGCGCTAGCTGACAGAAGATGACAGAAGGTTTCAGAGACTGTGACTGAAGGAAAGGTAGGGAAGGACAGAAGTCGGGGTGAGAGCAGAGTCTCGCTGAGCTGGTGGGCTGTGCTCTGGGACACACAAAATATGGGCATCTTGCTGATGTGTTCTCAAAGGACCAGTTATTGACAGAGCGAGGAGGAAAGGGTGGAGCGTGCTGCTGAGATGGAAGGATAAGGAGGAGAATCTGGGAATTTGTTTTCTGGAAGAAGAAAGATTTTGGCCTTGTAGCCGGATGCTTTAGCTCAAGAAATGGAACAGCGGAGAAGACAGGTTGATGGTCAGGCCTGCTCTGTTCTTGGACTTTGTTCACCTCTTCTCTTTCTGAGGGGGAATATGTGCTGGCCTGGATGATTGAGGTCATAACATGTCTGAGTGGACAGTAAGAGCAGAGGAACAGCTCTAAGATGTGAGAATGATTAGACGGGTTGGGTGTGGAGGCATGACCACAGAGGAAGGAGACAGGCTTACACAGATTGCAACAGAAGGTGACAGTGGGCACGGGTGTAAAAGGGAGGGGGTAACACATGAGAGAGGAAGAGAGAACGACGTTAGTGCAGATATCTAAGAATTTACAGGGAGTGACGAAGAGGTGTGAGGAACTGGAGATTCTTGTGAACGTGCGGTCAATTTCACTTGTTAGTTATATATTTATTTTTTCTGAGGCTATTGGACAATGTTTAAAGAAGCAGTTGTAGTTTATAGACTGGGCACAGTGAATGCTGACATCCTATAGTAGCTGGTTGAAGAAACTGCCTTATTCCTAACTATGATCAATAAGAGCAGAGATCAGTGATGGAAACCAATGGGGATGCCCATCCCCCCAAACTGGCCGCTGATCTAGGGCCTGGATTCTCTCCCTCCCAGTAATCACTTTTCTGTCAGAGCATGACGGGAGGTAGCCCACACTGACATGAACTAAATAAACAGAATTCCAGTGAGAACGCTAAATCTTGCTAAATCTTGACAATAGGAAGTATGTATTTTTGGGGAAAGTCAGTAATCATGCCCTGACAAAGGCAGACTAATGCTGCTCTGCATAGACACTGGTGCCTGCTACTTTAGTCTTTTAATTTTTCTGACAGAAACACCAGATCAGTCATGGATTTTAAAAACAAACTTCCTGTCATTCTGCCTTCTTAGATGTGACATTCCAGACAGTGTCTCTGCAGCTGATGCACCCATCACTAATTCAGCCAGCAACAGATCATGTAAGTGGGAGGGGGACACCTTGCAATGCTGAGACAATATCTGCCCTATATATTCTACAGCTTTCACATTTTATTAACGGCTCTGTTGCCATTTATCAATTTGCAGTTTCTGATCGCAGATATGGTATTGCTTGCTTTGACTTTGGAGGGCAAGGAAATTATATATTTGGTTATGAAGGAGCATACAGCGGTAGCATTATAAGCCACAATTAGCACTAAATCACTCAGCCAGTAAAGCGATTCCAGAGCCGGGGTCATGTGGTGAAATATGCCTCCGTCCTTCTAAAACACGTCCAGCTACTGGGCTCCATTGCCTCAGACCCCTTCCCCTCTCCTGCGCTCTCCTCCCCTGATCCCCCACTCCCTCTGCTCCCCTCTGTAAACCCCGGCTCTCAGCTCCATTACTAGCCTTTCCTCCAGGCGTCCCAAACCTCATTTGCACAGATCTGTTTAGCCAACACAGGAAGCAGCCCCGCGCCACTAACCAAATTAGGGACCAGCCAGCGAATAGGCCGCAGGGCTGGTCTGGAGGGACCAATCGTAGGCAGTCTGGGCTGTACCAAGTTTAGGGAAAAGAAGGAGAGAGGTATGTGGTTTTTACTCTTTACTGTAGATCTGGCATCTGTACCACAGTGGTGGTTCAAATCAGTGACATGTCTCTTTGGCCTGTTTGAGTATTAATGTGAGTCCATTTCTCCCATGCACCATCTCTCCCTTCTTTTCATAAGATTAGCCAGTTTCTGATTCAGACTTGATTGATAGTAATGTAGATTCATTGGGTAGGGCATAACATGTGGGCTTACTGTTGTGTGATTCATACCCATTTTAGTGTGATCATTATCTCTTTTTGTCCCATTACTATATATTCCATATTTCAGGCAAGAAAAATGCATTTTAATACTCGTAAGGGTTGACTAAGCTGACATACTGAGTTAATTTGAGTGCTGCACAGCATATGTATTGATGATGCCTTCCAAAACACCCTGCTTGGGTTCCTTGAACAGCCCAAAGAGCCCAAAGAGTGTCCGCCAACTGAACATATGTATATTGACATTTTGAATTGTGAGTGTAGAATGAACTTGATGGTACAGAAAATCACACTAGCAGGGTTTTACTGGTCAGTATGTTGACTGTGGAGTCCCATTGGCTTTCCCTCCCAGTGGCTCCCTTAATTGTGAGACAATGTTTATCTGTTTCGCTGGCTGATAAATGTTTCATATCACCTTGTTTTTGGATCTTTATTTTCAAGGGAAACACAAGGCCATTGATTCACCATGTGATGCTGAAATGCCACTTTGTGTTTTGTATGCGCAAGATGCAGCTGTGTGCGGCGTGCGATATCTTTCCCATCATCCCTCTCTCCCGCCGTTCCCCTCTCCATGCGCGTTGCCCAGGTAATTAACTTCTTTTCCTTCTCCCCACACCGCCTCCCTCCCCCACCGCTCTCTCCTTATCAGTCCTCCTTTCAAACAGTTAAAACTATCTGCCTTTTTCTCCTTCCTGGAGTTCTAATTCTCAGGCATTGATGTGCAGAATGGTAATTTGCTAATCTCGGGCGCCTCTGTCTCTCTCTCTCTCCCTCTACAACCCTTCTTCCCAGTTTTTACCTGTTCTCCGCTGAATAAATGACCTGTACAGGCTTTTTTTCCAAAGGGACTTTAGAAAAAGATTGTATTAATTAGAGGTGTTATCCCAATCTTTGTGAGCGAGACCCTTTACAACTCCATCCTGATTAGAACTGCCCTTGTGATTGTGCGCACACCCGTGTGTGTGTCCGCGTGTGTGTGTGTGCGCACACATCTGCGCAAGTGTGTTTCTCAAAGCCCCCGCGGCAAGAAAGAGGTGAGTGCGTGAGGTTAAATCTCTGACTTATGGTACACAAGGAATAAAAAGAATCCTAATTACTTTTCATTCATTCCGTTCATTTTTATTGTAACCTCTAGCTTGGCAGCGGCGGAAAAAGGGGAACACGGAGAGGTCGTGGCTCTGAGACTAGTCTCGCCTGCCGCGGAGCATGAAGACATAAAGGAAGGCTTCAACCTCCCTCTCCAGAAGAATGAGACCTGGGGATGGAGTCCTCTGTTCAAACAGACGCCGCTCATTTCAAATACGGCACTTAATGGAAATAAGTGGCATTACATTTATGAATAAAGAGGAGCGACAGTGTCAAGGAATTGATCCTTCCTGATAATCGCTGTTGTAATTATGGAGAAGTGATAATGGAAATGTCTGTCCTGTTATTGAATGTCAGAAGTATTAGAGGCTGGATATCTCCTGCTGTCTCCCTCTCTCTTCTGTAATATCACTTGGTCTTTATTTCCAATCTCGGGCCTCCTCAGATTCTTTTGGTGGAATTATTTTTATTAGTTTCACATTTTAAATCAGACTCTCTTTTACTCTAGCTATCTGGCTGCCGCAGGTTATCGTTTGCTTGAGATGTTTTGCACATAGGAGTTTTACCACTGTTTCTGTATTTCACAAACATTATGCAAAATGCAACAAGCAGTAACTAATCAAGCATTAGCTTAAGGTCAATGTCTTTCCTCTTTAGTGAACAACGTCGAGGACAACAGAAAGAGTATTCTCCTCTGTAGATAATTGGAAAACTACTTCTATCCCTCTCAGTCATGAATTCAGCATTTTGGATCGTAAAGATGCTTGAACATGATTGCATACCATAATTATTTGCATTAAGCATACATTAGGTGAGTGAATAAAAGAAAGAAATCTTATAACATTTATGATTGCCTGAACAAACATCATGTGCTCCATCCAAAATAAACAGAACTGTCCACAGATGTCTGCTTTTATTTTTATTTCAGGAAAATGATATAGCCTACTGATCAGTTCTGTATGATTAATTTTGCTGACGTTGAGATGGGACAGCCCTGTTTAACAGTGGCGTACAGTACACTGAAGTAAGCGTGTGAGTGGCAAGGACCCGGGACTTTTCGGTGACCACAGTGTGGTGTGAACGGGTCAAACGTGGGTCGAACGCATGTTGAGTATCCCGTGTATATCCCGGGTTTTGTGTGAGAAAGGGGTAGCGGTGTGGTCAGGCCTGACGGGGTGAGGTCAGGGTCAGGGTTAAGTGCATAGACTGGGCCTCATGGTGATTGTGTGTGTGATTTAGTGCAGCATAACTCCCAGCACACTGGCCACATCCCCAGTCTGTTCTTCACTCAGATTGGACCCCATTGATAAAACTTGACTGAAAAAGCATAATCCATTTACATTGTTTACCTTTTAAAATTAACTTTAATTCAATGAAGTAGCTGTTATATTTTTCCCAAAATAACCTTATTTTATTTGCTTTGCTGATCTAATGAAACTATACTAATTCTGGAAGAAAATAATAACATTTGTTTTTAATTGTGAGTCAAAGCATAAAACAGACATTGTTATAATCTAGAAGTCAGTGTTTATCTGTAAATAAGTTGCCGGTGTGCATCCACATATTGTTACTTACATTAACTTCATCTAAATTATTGGATTTCTGACTAAATTGAATCTTTTTATTCCTTGATGTCTTGCGGACCTATGGGTCATGAATGGAGTCGGAATGTAAAGAATATTGTTTTTGCTGAATGAAGGGCGGTTAACAGTCTCGCTCTCTTCCTCTCTCTTTCTGAGCTGCAGACGGGGGTGGTATGCACCTCACCCAGCTCAAGTCGCTGCGGACTGTATCGTGTTGCTGGGGCAGAGCTATACAGAGCTGGGCTCTTTTATGCCTCTATCTGCAATGGCAGACAAAGGTTCACACACCCTTCATTTGAACCTCATCAACTGACACTAATTTATTCATTCAGTCAGATAAATGATGTTGGATTATATTGTCATCCGGCGAGAGCAATCATACTGTGACCACGTATGAGACGCAGCAGTGCAAAGGTGTTATGATTGCTGCTTACATCTCATTTGTGTGTCAACAAATACATTTGGTCCCTTATCTGGTCCGTTCGGTTAAATTGAAACGGTATTTCACGCGGGCCGGTGTTTCTGTTATAATTAATGTGCCTCATTGCTCATGTATCATGCTGCTTTAATGGCGTAGTTATTCAGCGCTGCTCATATTTGTTTTGCGGTACATGGTTCGCGCGCGTTTTAAAGCGATGTCCTCTTGGGTCACGGCAGCACTGCGGCTACTTGCTGATACATGGCGGTACAGGCGCTGGTGTAGGCCTCAGCACAAACCTGCGCGCTGCAGCACAAAGACTGGGAGAGGAGAGGACAGCGGGAGAGGGCCATTGTGTCGGGCTTAAAGGGAAGGAAACAGGCGATGAAGAGACTAGGGACACGCCGTATAAGAAAAGTATTAACAATAATAGCAAATCATATCGCCGGGCAGCAACTCACAACAATAAAAGTGCCATTTCATCTCACACCCTGCTCCCCCCTTATCGTTTTTTCCCTCTATCGGTCTATCCCTTCTTCCTGAATGAGTACAATTCCTCCTCTAAAGTCACAGTGGGTCCTGACCCCCAGTGCACCACCAACAAACCCCCCCCCTACCCTAACCCTAACCCAAAAACTGTCACATGTTCAGAAATTCATGTTCCTTGCATCTCCAGCGTCTTTCCATTCTCCATCTATCTGTCTTTCCCTCATACCAGTCTTAGACTTCCAACTGGCATGACAAAGCGATCACCAAGTGACATAACCAACACGATACAAAAAACAACCAGCTCCTGTATACCATGCAATGAGAACATTCATATAGCAAGTTATTTTTTTGTCTCTCCTTTGTTCTCCCTCTTTCTCATCTATACACAGATTCTCATCTAAACATTTCTCCACCCTTATTCACTCCTCTCTCCCTTATCCAGAGGTCGATCCACACTGTCTGTCTCCTTATCGGCATCATCAATCGTCTTGCTTATTAGTCCATCATTGTTGAGAATACTGGTCGTATCATTTTTATGATTGAGCCTGCATTTATATGCATGAGTAGGAACACTGATCTTGGACCACCTTTTCCCTGTCAGTATCCTAACATTATCTGCCTTCAGATAAAATGGCAAAACTGATCCTAGATCAGCATTGGTGCTCTGAGATGCTTTATGAGCATGAGCCTAGGGCCTTTTGTAGACATATTTACTGTATGTTCAGACTGTGTAGGATTGCGTTTTTCACCTCTGTGGACAACCGTATGTTTGTTTTTGTGACCGGACATTTCATTGGACAATGTGTGTGATTCATCCTTCTCCTGCCATTGGTGCATTTGAATGTACATAAATTCAACTGAAGCAGAGCAGCACAGATGCTCATTGGCTGTCATTAAAATCAGTGTCCTTTGGGGGACAGGGGAAACGGACCGCAGCTTAGCATCAGGGTTAATGAGTGCGTGACGGTGTGTATTTTTTTCAGTTTGCGTTAACTGTTTTCCCCTGGTCTGTACAGAGGGAGAACATTATGGATCCCAGAAATCCATCCCTGCAGGCTAACCAAGGTGACCATAATAGGATTAGAATGGATGGACTAACTTCTGTAAAGAGGAGAGCATTAGAGAATTGTATTAGTATGTGTAGTTTAGCCAATAGTAATCTATACAATTCAATTCAAATACATTCTGTGAGAAAACCAAGAAGGACAATGCAATAAAGGTCATATTCTATTGCCCTCTGTTGATATAATGAAGTGTTCTTATAAAAACTGATGTTGTTTCCTTCTTGCAAGAGTTACAGGTATAAAGTAAACCGTTATAAGTGAAACAAACCACAACCACTATTAACCACTCTAGGAGCAGTAAGATAACCATATCAATGCAGCTCAAAGTGATTTATACGTTTTGTGCGGTATGACAATGCCTTTAAAATATAACTACTGATGTGATATAAAATAATACTTTTTAATTTATCTTGCAGAAGATTGTGTTTTGTTATTGTATCTATTTGGCCATAGTTATTTGAAAGTTTTCACGAATAGAATTTTAATTGGAACACTGAACAAAGTTCCCTGAATAATACAAGTCAAACTATAATGAGTTTAAGGGAGGAGAGCTGGTTTTGATTTAGACATTTCTCAAAGCTGTAGGTTCCATAGATAAAGACATTAACTCACTTATTTTGCAGCTGGGCCATGATGTACAGAATTTTGTCTTGAGGCATTCATGTGAGATGAGTCCTGTTCTTTACCTAATCTAGCTTTCAACTGCCCATACTGTAGAATATTACATTTACGTATAGTAACTTCAGCATAAGATAATAAACAGTACCATTTGAACAATTAGGCCAGAATTCATTATTAAATGAAATTAGAATTACATCAGAATTCATTATTTATCTGAGACAAAGTCTATGCATTTGTGTTAATATGTCCCAAAACATATGGGTCATTATATGGTTGCTTCAGCGGGGCAGTTCAATCTTTGCATTTAAAATGGATGCCACAAGGGGGGTTTGTTTGTATGGAGTCAGCTTGGCGAAGAGATGGAGAGATGAAGTAAATGTGGATAAAGAATAAAGTTAATGAGTGAGTGAATGAGTTGGGGTGCGTGAGTGAAGGCCCTCTCTCTGTACCAATCACAATCTGATCATGGTGATGGATGAGCGCTGGGCGAGCCCTTCAGACTCTCCAAAAGCAGAGATTTGGGCCTCGGTAAGAGTGAGTGGAAACGAGGGACTTGAAAGAGAGCGTACCCAAGACAGGGAATCAACTTGGATCTATGGCAAATGACAGAGAGAAGTCAGAGACACAGATAACCTTGGTGGCTAAAAGCATCCTCTATCAGTTAGCACGGCCATAATTAAATTAACGAGCTCTTTCCCCCCTCCGAACATCTGATCTCCCCACGATAAACGTAATTATTAATTAAAGAGCACAATTAAATCTGCATCTGATGGCCGGTCACTTGGCAATTAGGAGTTGGAGGACATTTTGTGGAGGAATCTATTGGTGTGACTGTCCTCCTGTGCATGCTGACATGAGGTAGGGGACACGGCCTAGTCCTTTTGCCCCTTCATTCCTGTGGAAGTGTTTGACTGCTCGAAATGTGAGCCTCCACCCAACACCATCCTTCCCCACCTTTATCCTCGAGTGTGCCACAGAGCCCAGAGCCTAAAGGTAATAATAAGTGTTTGGAATGAGTCCAATGAGTCCCGAGTTGTTCAGGAAGAGCCTGTTCACGGTGAGATTCCTTGTGGAGAGTTTCAGATCAGCTTTGGGTGAGTATAGACTATCCCCACAAATGCTGAGTCAAGTCCAGGTGAGTCAGTAGTAAGAGTCTCAGTAGTAAGTTAAGATCTCCCTTGCTCCCCTACTCTCTCCTGATGAGAACACAAACCAGCCTTCCAGCTAAGAGCTAAAGGGACAAACAGAAAATATTCCACATACTTACACACCTAGTCATCAGGGGAAGTGACATCTGATATGTGGCCTGTAGCCATGAAAAAAAACCCAGAATGGAGTGCGTCAATGTGCGACTCATTCTCAGAGGTGTGGAAATAACCTTTCTGCTTAACAAAATAACAAACGTAATTTCCTTAAAATTAACATGAATGACCATGCACAATTTTATGTTTAATAAGTAAAACTGAATAATATCCAAAGAATATTCCTCTCCAGCCTGGAAACACGAAATTTAAGGAGCATCTAGTGAGTAAAACCAAAAATTGGTACCAGCCAAAGCTTCTGAAAAGAAAGAAAAGATAAATGCAAATCCATCTCCTATAACTGGTTGTCTTTTAACTATACACCTCTCTGGATATGTAAAAAGTCAAAAGAGTTGGGTAAAATAACATATCATGGCCATGTAAAATGGGAGTGTTTGGGGTCCAAGGTCCATCGAAGAATAATGTGAGCGAGTTTATCACAGATTGATTTAGCTGATTTGTAAGTGTTCGGTCCCCTGCTACCTATTTTCACTCCATTCCACAAAACGAATTATTCCTATCAACTAATAGATGCCCACTAATATGTTAACTAATATGTTCTCACAGGCATATTAGTGAGCGGTTTCTGTTTGGTGACAGTTTCATTGTGTATAGATTGTGTGAAAATGCAGATTGATGATTGTCTCGGCAGCGGTAACCAGACATAGGGCCTAGGTCAAATATTATCACCTGGTCGATCGGACCTGCGGTAGAAACGAATGAAAGGGATGTACTTATCTGGTCATGACTGTGGGTCCAGACCACACGGAGGGAGGGGAAAGCGGGAGACATTTTTGGAGTGTCAGGGGGTAGGGCTGTAAAGGCTTGGCTTGGCTTGGCTGGGGGGGAGCGGGGGGAGGGAAGAGGGCCTTGGGGGAATGCTAGAGGATCAGATAATGGGCCGTTCCCAGGGCAGGACGGTATTGACAACATGTTTGTGAAAGAATGATGAGCGGGGGCCTGAGAGGGACAGCAGTGAGAGTGCGTGCTCTCTGCGTGGGGCAGCCTGCCCCCCTGGAGCACCCCAAACACTGCTACAGCCCTCATGAATACAGCCAGCCGCCCTGCCCTGGCCTTGAGCTGCTCGGGGGCTGAACGCTGGCCGCTCTTTCAGGGCCTCCCATGGCCATGAGGCTGGGCAGGGCTGGGTAGGGCAGAGCCTGGGGGTGTTGGGTTCAGTTAGTTGTGCTGGTTCATCAGGAGCTGAAGGGTCACACTGGGTGTGTGTGTGCGCGCTTACATGTGTGTGTGTGTGTGTGTGTGGTTGAACTCTTAGAGGGGTGTGGCTCCATTACGATTGAGCAGCATTGTGGACCTCTAGGGAGTTGCTATAGCAATGATGCTATGGATGGGAGATGCTTCCACACTCTATTCCCACACAACATTAATCAGCACAGATGCTGGGTCATCACCAGATCCCACAACATGCTACCTTGCACTGGGGAACACTTATGGAATGATATCTGTGATAGTTCTGGAGGCCTATGGGAATCTGCCAGGCTGGTGTGGGAATGATTGCAGTGTCACCAGGGAGTTAACAAACTGATGATTCTCTGATGATTCTCACTGATCTGACTAATGTCCAGGGTCTCATATTCATCACTGCCTCTCTGACAAGCTGATACGCAATGCTTCAGTATCCTATGGAAAGGCATTGGCATTCTGACCTCCCAGTGGTGGAATTAGTTTTATCAGGGGAGTGGAAACCTTTAGACGGCACCGTGGTTCCTCTGATAATCTTAATCTATCCTCTTTCTTTAGTTTTAGACTTTATTTTGAAACAGTAATGTTGGTATAGCTGTGTAAAGAATGGCTAGGTGTGTAGTGGATGAGTAGTGATTTCTTATTGAATATTGTTGATTTGTTTGGTTAACTTTATAGTTGGTTGTAAATGGGCCTTGTGTCTTCTTCACACTTTTGAAATCCTGAGACTCATGCTGATTTTCACTACTTGTGTAAGTCACTCAGAATAAGAATAGATGCTGGTTAGTGACTTACCAAAGTGGAGAACTTCAGTGTTTGTCTCTGTCATGTAGCTCCTCAAGATCAGTTCCATTATTAACAGTCAATCACACAAACCATTCCTAGTTCTGCTCCATTTGTTAATCAAATGTAAAAACCTTTCTCACAAACTCAGAAATCCTTAAGCACACATTGGCTTGGTCTCAGAGACATGAGTAAACAAGACATCAGACCCCCTAATGAACTCAAACAGAGACACGCCCAGCACCCCTCTGATGTGGACGCACATACGCTTGTGCTCACGCGCAGGCTACAGCCCCCTTCCTCTGTCGCACACAGACACAAAGAGACATAGACAACGGCAGCAGCGCACAGACAGGCCCGGCCGGACAGTCAGCCAGCCTGGCTCCCCCGCTCTCAGGCTAATTGAGTTGAGTGCGTGGCCCTGGGTGCCCGTAGCCTGACCCTTTCAGAGCCTGCGCTACCACTGAGGCCCAGCTTTGATACATTCGATACGGTTTAAGTGTGGAATGAAGACCTAAGCCTGTTTACATTTGAAGTGGATTAGTGTTAGGTTGACAGTGGCGTCATTTGAGAGACAGAAAGAGTGAAAGAGAAGAGAAGGAGAGAGTGTAAAGATGATGAGAGAGACAGTTTTGTCAATTTGTAAACGCTGGTTTACGTACAGAAAGGTGATTAATTATTCATGGAAACGTAGCGTTTTGAGTTTGAGAGCAGGAGGACTGGTCTGTTTGTGCTGTATTCTTCAATTAGTGTTTCCACCATCTCAGCCTTTCTTCTTCTGTGGTATCTTCTTTTGACTCTTTCTGTCTCTCTCTCTGCGTGTCTTTCTCACAAGGGTTTACTATGAAACATCTGAAAGTTTTACTTAATTATCTTTGTGTGTTTGAGTTTTATCAAATAATTGTAGCTCAGTGAAACTGGAAATTGCAAAGACGCTGTACAATAGCATTGAAAAAAGACATTTTGAATTTAAACTGAGAGGGCATTTATTAATTCCACACAAAATTTAAAAAACTTGCCAGAAATTCCTCAACTTAGTCTGACAGAGTTAAAAGAAGGAACATAATGAAATGCTTTTAATTTAACGTTGGTGTGGTAATTGGGTTTAAATTCTGTCTGCCCTTGTAGAAGAATGTGGAGTCTAACAGGGTTAGACATCTCAGTTTGTGAGTGAGTGTGTGCGTGTGTGCGTGTGTGCGTGTGCTTGTTTCTGCTACCTCTCTCTCCCTCTCAAACCCTAATTCATTGTGTAATGCCATTTATTATGGGTATCAATGTGCTTTTATACATTAGTTAAATGGGCCCCAGCACATTACAGTAATGGAGTGGACACATGAAAACATAGGGAAACCTGATCTACCTCTCTCCAGCTCTCTCTCTCTCGCTGTACTGATTTGATGCAGCTAATGGCTTCCTAAATTTTGTAGAAAGGCCAGAAGCGGTGAAGACTCAGATTACAAGTGCCTGGAGTCAGCCAGAGCGTGGGGGAGAGGAGAGAGGGAAGGTGAGGCATGACGCAGAGATCCAGGGGTCTACATAGTGACGAGAAAGAGAGGAGAAGGGGAGAGAGGGGGAGAGGAGGTGGAAGTCGTCTTGTAGAGAGAGGAAAGAAGAGGAAGAGTGTAGAAGTGGAATCATTTCCCCAGCCCCCTAATCCAGTGAGACAGGTCAGGTGGGCCTGTTCTGTTCTGCACAGACTGGAGCCTGACCCAGCTCATCATAACCTGGCGAGAAGTGCAGGTCTGTGTGTGTGTGTGTGTGTGTGTGTGCGAACGAGTGTACATATGTCTGCGTGTCCATATGTGTGTGCATGTGTGCATGTGTGAATGAGTGTGTGAGAGCATGTGTGTGTGAACGAGTGTGCATATGTCTGTGTGTCCATACGTGTGTGCATGAGCATGTGTGAGTGTGTGAGTGTGTGTGTGTGTGTATATGTGTGTGAATATGTGTGTGTATGTGTGTGTGTGAGTGTGTGAGTGTGAGTGTGTGTGTGTATATGTGTGTGAATGTGTGTGTGTGTATGTGTGTGTGTGAGTGTGTGTGTGTGAGAGTGTGTGTGAGTGTGAGTGTGTGTGCGTGTGTGTGTGTGTGTGTGTGTGTGTGTGGAGCTTGGAATACTTGTCTTGCTCTGGCATTCCCTCTACGAGTTGACGCATCCAGAGGTTAGCCAAAATTCCGTAACCTGTGAAAAATGATTCTCTGTGCACTGCTTACTGGAAACTGACATTGCTCCAGATACACGTAGCACTTAGCGCGTAGCATCAGGTCAGGTATCAGACAAGACAAGGGCAAACACACCTGACCAGGAGACAGAGATGGAGAAAGATGGAGCCTGTTGTTGCAGAGATGTTGTTGCATTAAAAGAGAGCAAAAGTGCGAGAGACCCAATCTCAATATCATCTAATTGGCCAATGTACTTGACCTAGAAAACAAAAAGTTAAATATTTGCTGTAAATCTTGGATATTACAGTAATTGTCTGATGTAGAGTTCTGCCGGTATGACGTTAGCTGTGGTTTAGATCGTTATGGGGTATCGTGAAGTTCAGCTCCCCTACACTGCCGGAGAGGTCAGCTCGGTACGTGCTAATGTCAGCCGTATAGGTGGATTGCATAAATGCGTAGAGATGTAGGCCACAGCCGGGCGAAGGCATAACGATGAGCGTGAATTAGCCGGTTGTGCTGCGCGTCTGGCAGCGGGCACACCAGCCACATGACAACCCCCCTGGCAACCTCTGACAAAGCGTGTAGGCGCCAGTGAGAGAGGGGGAGTGGTGTCTGACCTCAATCACATGAGCTGCTGAGTCTGCAACTGTACTCCGCTGTTCGTACAATGGCGCATTAATAATTATGCGTGACCCGCGTTCGCCGGGCCGGGGACGGGGCGTCACGCGCGGTCCGTTTGAACGTCTCGGGCGCGTCTCTCCGTCACCGCCTCCGCCTGCGCGCGTAGCCAAGGCTCAGCCAAACGCGCTCGGTGCAAAGTGAAAAGCTGGGTAACGCTGTATTTTACAGCTCGTCGATTACCTGCTAAATACTGTGTAGATACCCGGTACTTATTAAGTACCTTTTTTGATTTTAGATGAAAGTACTATGAAACAATAGAGCATACTGCACTTACATTTGCTGCTACTGACATTGTTTCATAGTACTTACCACTGAGATCGAAGATTACTCCGTGAATATTAGGTAATTAATGGACTGTAAATTAAAGCGAAAGCTGAAAATGCTGTGAACTTGACGGCGGCCGAACCCGATGGGCTTATCTGGGCTCTCTGTCTCCTGGGCTGCCCACAAGGCTGCTGTCCATCACAACACAGCAGCGTCCCTGCTGGCTGATGTTAAAGGTAGTCATCTCTGGGGGTCTGGAGTGAAGGGAGCTGGGATAAGGGATGCTGGCTGTGGGAGTCCCTGTGATCAGGGGGGACCACAGGAGTGACAGATGGAGAGCTACACCCCCAGGAGTGCCTCCAACCCAGCCTGCTCACAAGCATTTTAGTCTTATGTTTCAACTTACAATCTTATTTCTCTTACTTTTTTTGCTAAATAAGACAAAAAGATGCCAATGTGCCCAGGCAGTTTTAGGATTTCAGGATTTGCCAATGGGGTAAGATAGTTTGTCAGCTAAAAAGTAAGTATTGTCTACTTCAGAGGAAAAAATTAGATTTTAAGTTTCATTACAAGACTAAAACACTTGCTAAGACAGACTTTTTGTAGTCCCCCACCATGGTGACGATTCAGAAATGCAGAGTGGAGAGAAATCTGGAACAAACCGGATTCGGCTGTAGGTCACAGGAAGCCAAAGGAGATTTACAGTGTGGCATTGAGAGAGGGCATCATGTACTGTCACTGATGGTCAATCCAGACTCATGTTTCTCTCTGCCTCCAAACTCCATTCATTTCTTTCTTTCTTTATAATTGCTTGAATGCATGACAAACATATGTTCTTAATGCCAAAGCAAAATGAAATACTGATATTGCTAATTCATGAACACAAATAAAGTATGTTTTCAAGAAAGGGAAACATTAAGATGAAAATTAAGATTTTAAATCATGAGTCGCTAAGGCAGGAAGGAATGACGTATTTTCTTTGGAAAGTAAGACTTCCTTCCCTGTACTGTTCACATCTTGAGGTGAAACACAACGCCTTGACCTTTTAATAGACTGTCGTGTCATCATGGTCTGTACTCTGTCGGTTATGCCAGTTTTATCACCCTTATCATTATCTTTTAGAAAAAGCCCTGCATGTTTTTTTGCTGAAATCAAGAAATGCACAAGCAGCACTCGGTCTCAAGTTAGCGAAATGCTTCTGTCTGGTTGTCCCAGTCTCTCTCTCTTTCATTCTCTCCCTCACTCACTCCCTCTCTCAGTGCCTGATCATTAAGGGATTAGCTGGGTAAGAGGAGGCTTGAAGTGGCCTCAGCCCTGAATGACCGTCCTTGTGTAAACAGACGGCGTGTGCCTTCTGCCAATCACTCACTCACTCACTCCATCACACTCTTCTGTTGTTGTCACCATGGGGATTGGCTCTTAATCACCTCTGCAAACTGCCCCGTCTCAACCAAGTATGAAAGTGTGCCCTGGAGAGTCTTTAAGCAAGTAGGCCATCAGTGAACATTGCTCACTCATACTCACACTCAGCAGTGGTGTAGTTCTGGGAATGGTGTGGTAATGTCTTACATGTCTGTGTGTAAAAGTTCAAAGTTATTGCTCTCTCTCCCTCCCTCTCCCTCTCCCTTCCCCTCCTCCTCCATCACTCCCTCTCTCTCTCTCTCTCTCCCTCTCTCTCTCTCTCTCGCTCTCTCCCTTTCCTGCTCTCCCACTCCCTCCCATGGTGCCAGCACTAAGCCTCCCATGTCCCAGCATCCTTGGTGTGTGGGCCGGCTCCGGTCCCACTTCCTGTCATAGAAATTGGCGGAGCCACCCTCTCCACTTCCCCCTAGGCTTGTCTGTAGGTGAGTGTCTGTGCGTCTGGGGGTCTCTGGCGCACACAATAGGGGCTCTTGCTAATGATCTGGGCTGGTCTAGGCCAACTCAGCCACAATGGATAAATAAATAAATACCAAAAACAGAAGCAGCAAGTGGGCTCCAGGTCACGGCACGCTACCATCGCCGCACTCAGAGAAAGAGCATTGTAGTCTCGTACACATACGAAAAAAGGTCCTTTCAAAACAAACCTGCATGGCGTTCTAAACAAATGTCGGCTACATTCAAATGAATAGTCTGTACTGGCTGGCTGAAAGGCATGTCTGATGCCCAGGTTTACCTCTGCCAGTCATGGCCCTGAATGGGTGGAACGGGCATTGATTGCTCCATATCAGCCCGTAACTGGCTTTAGATTGGTTGGGCTCACCCGCCATCACCATCCCCCACCACACCCATTTGCCGTCAGGCACACACTTCTCCAATCCTCCCAAATGATTGGACAGCTGAAAACATGGAAATATCAAACTCTTTGTAAAAATTTGTTGGACAAAATTTACTTCTCAGACATTAGCAGAGCAATAATATGGTTTGCCAACCTGGGTAACTGTTTCAACTAAGTTAAATGAGTTGGTAAATTGATTAATTAATGAACAGTTGTTCAATTTGTGGTTTAATTAGTTCTGTATCACGGAACAGCTAATGAATTGATTAATTAATGAACAGTTGTTTAATTACTGATTAAATTAGTTCTATATAACAAAATAGTTGATTCAAAAATAAAGTCATAATATTTAATCAAACTCAACAATAATTATGCTGCTAATTTATTTTGTGGGGCAAAAATATTAGCCAAAAAACCTTTGCTTTCTGTCATCACAAACAACCTTCCAACAACCCAATTCTTTTACAGAGATTTAGCTACACATGCCCGTCAAGAGACGCATCACTGCTCTCTTCAATTAATCACGCAGTCAAACCTAATTAAGGGTGCAGGCTGGAATGGAAAACAGGGTCTCTAGAGGACCAGGGTTTCAGAATCATGGTCGTACTGTATGCCAGATATTGTTTTTGTGTCTTTTCCTTTCTTGTTTGAGTTATTGTAGCTACATAAGTATGTAAAATAATACAAATAATAAATAAAAATAATTTAAGTGATTAGAAAAAGGATTTGCAGGCAAAGAGCGCGTGTTTGTATTATTTATGAACAACTGACAGATGAGAGCTTTGGAAGGGGTCAGGCATAGCCATGGGGCAAGATATTTACACCCCCCCACACCCCCTCCTGACATCAGAACATGACGGAGAAACTGGGACATGTGATTGGTGGTGGGGTTGGGCTCACTCCCTGGTATGTGGGAAGCTGACACTTGTCGGAGCAGGCGTAGAGCAACAGCGTGGGGACAGTCTGAGTGTACCTCCCCGCTCTTCGCCATGTCAAATTCCTCAAGCGTTAGCACTGCGGTGCAGTGTGAGCAATGGGGCCTAAGGGACAGAAGGCTACGCTACGCTTGCCCTGAGTAACTAGAGTAATGTCCACTTACAGCAGGACCCAGGCTGCAGGCAAAGTGATAATGACATGTAACTGAAGAGCCGTACAGTTTGTGAGAGGGATCGGGGTTACAGTACATGGACTAATAAGTCCTCTGTCACTCAATACAGTGTAATTGTGCTTGGGCCGTGTAGTCACGGTGATCTGCTGTGCCGCCACCCGTGCTGAGGCCCGCAGGGCACCTTTTCTGAAGGAAGTGCTTTCTTAAATGACAATAAAAACTGACAAGTACAGGGAGTCAATGAGCAGTTTGATCATGTTTGCCTGTAGTATTAAGGGAGATAAGGACAGCTCTATATCCAGGGTGTGTGTACTGTGTGTGTGTGTGTGTGTGTGTGTGTGTGTGTGTGTGTGTGTGTGTACTTTGTGTGAATGTGTGTACTTTGTGTAAGGTGTGTGGGTTTGTATATGCTTGTGTGTGTTTTCTCAGTTGTATTTGTACAAAAACATTCGTAACATAAGTTTGACACTCAGAAAGTTGAAAAGTTCAGATACACAATAGATTACACAAAGAGTTTATATTAATGTGTGTTATTTATTTATTTTAGTGTGGAAATGGGAACTGGATTCGAGCAGAAAGGGCGAGGCAGTGAAGCAGTCCCAGGGGGCTTCACCTCAGCGTGACTCTGATTTGGCTGTTGCACTCATTACAGGTGCTTACAAACCAATGTATCAATACAAGGAGTAATTGCTGGTCATACAAAAACAAATCTTTTCTTAATTTAGTATGTAAGAGTTTAATTGAGTTTGAAAAGGGTCTTGCAGTCAAGGCTCGAGTTGTAGAAGGCCGCAAAGCCTTGAGGAGTGGACGTGCCGACCACGAGAACAGAGGCTACATTGCTGCTCATAGCTGTTCATCACACAGACTGGGCTATCTTGTCATCTCCAGTGAACTCTCCATATGAATCATCACTGGACGGAGGGTGCGTGGCTCTGTCGTCTTATTTACACAGTGCGGGAGTAATAGCTGGCCCAGGGCCTGGGAGGGGGGGGCACGGGCGGTGACACTGCACCGTGGTAATGGGCATGACACTTACGATGGGAGAAGACAATACATACAGTGTGAGACGGGCGGTCTCACTCGCCATCCAACCACCCACCTCCAGCCCACTGGCACAAGCGCTTGCCCTGTCTGAAACAAGCCCTCAGGTTCTGCCCCACGCGTGCATGCACTGGCACCCATCACACCGTGGAACATTCCAGTGCACCTCGCTTGTGCCTTTTGGCTCAGAGTCATTAAAACTGGATTGGTCTCTGAACTGGTGGCTGGTGAGTGTCCGCAAGTGTTCCTGGTTTTGGATTCCTTCCAGTGTCATCAGAGGTCAAGTGTCTGAACGTGGCGGCCATAAACGTGACACCTTGTGTGTTTTTCTTAAGTGCTTACTAATTACAACTTTCTGTGTGAGCTGACTAACCCGCTAATAAATCATGGAAACTGAATATATTCTATTTTGTGTACATTTTCAATGGCTTTTTGCCCCATTGTAGACATCTTAGCCTCTGTCTCAATCATCAATTTTTCAAAAAAGGAAATATGGCAGGTGCGTAGTCCTTGTGAAACCAGTTTAAATAGATTAAGGGAAAACATTCAGTCACACCTGGGCCTCTTTTCATATCATCTTGTGTATCTCCCTGTCAACATGTTCATCTGTCATCTTTCCCTTTTGGGCTATGAGTGAAACACATGAAGAAATTGCAGGAACTCTGTATGCCGCAGAGGAATGTGAGAAAACTTTATCAAATGTTATCTCTTATTTCCGAGAGGGTGGCTTCACCACTGGGCTGTGTCATGATGTGCTTCTCATCAGTGAATGATACATGGTCTGTGCAAAGATGCACTTGCTCATATCTCGGGATCAATTATATAAAATGGATGAGCTATATGAATGTCGGCAAGGGTGAAAAACTGTCCTGTAGACCAATAGGGTGACCTTTTAAGAGAGGCGATACAAGAGAAAATACACTGATATCCCATAACAAATATCTAATACTAAAAAATGTAATCTACAATATGAAACAAATGCCTCTCCATGACGTGTTAGTGCTCCGTCACACTGACATGCAATCAAGTGCGTTCAGTGGACGATTAATCATTATCATATTTCTAGTTGGCTAATTCATAGCATTTCTCGTTGTTGGGGAGCACTCAGAAAAACAACATTTTACTCTGGTTTGGTAACTGATTTTCAGGAAGGCTATCTAACTCAGTAACCATGTGTGTCCTACCACATCTTAGAGATCAACATCTACAGGCTCTTTGGGGGGAAGGCTTGTGGTCGAGGGATATGAATCATTTGAGTTGCATTTGAATAATGTTTTTTTACATTTTCTGATGTTCATAACGGCAATCAATATTCTAAAATCGCTTGCTCTAAAAAAGCTTGCATGTTGTTCGATCAAAATAGATTACTAACAGACTTTTCATCCCTCAGGCGGCAGTCTATGGGTTGTTCTTTAAATTTTCAATTTAGCACAGTGGTAGAAAGCTTGGCGGGTAAGTCCCTCATTTGCAAAATGGGGTGCATGAAAAGGAAAGAGAAGAAAAAGAAAAAGAAAAATGATTATAATTCTAAGAACCGTTTAACAAATACTATCGTTCTAGGGAAACAGATGAATGTATGTAGATATACACCTATGTAATATTTGTTTAAAACAAATTGTCTACAGTTTATTTAGCAATTCGTCTTCAGCAGTTATGTATCATACACAGAACAAACAAAGAAGACACACACAACGGAAACTGTAGCTGAAGGGAACTCACTCCTCCAGTGTACCCGCCCATGAGCCAATAACTATTTAACATTTACGTAAACAGCACTTGTGTGTGTTTACTTAGAACTGCAACCCCATTCAGGATCTCTTCTGTGTTTTATTTGTGTGTTATTTGATGGTTCTGCAGTATCCGATATGGGCCAAATGTCTCACAAACCCATTCTGGGAGAATAGCTTGCATAGGAGAGTATTCTGGCACTCAGGCCTTGGTAAAGAGATGAGTGAGGGGGTTCTCCTTATTCCTGCCCAGGCAGGGACAGACTCCACAAAGCAGAATTACTGTGCTGAGTAAGTTACTTACAGCTAACTCTGTAATCCTGCTTTGAGGAACATGCCCCAGGTCTCCTTGGGGCTCTGTAGAACTTTGACTCTGCTGAAGAGAAGCCTGATGCTGGGTCACAGGCCCTAAGATGCTGACACGCGATTGGTCATTCACCATAAAGCATACACTGTGATCCCACCCGTCTCTGTTATTCGGCTGTGTTCTGGGCCATGTCAGAACAAGGAGAGGACGTGAGGGGTGTCACCCCAGCTTTCTCCTGACCGCCAGTCCTGGGGAAATACGATGAAGAGCTTGTTTCTCCTCTAAAAAGGAACAGAAGCACAGAGCTGTGGGTTTGTGGTTGTCGAGCGAGAGGGGGAATGAGCAGAGAGAGAGAGGAGGAAGATGAGTAGAAAGCAGAGAAAGGCTTTTTGCACTACAGGCTCATTCAGCAGCCTGCCCTTCTTTCCCTTGCCCAGTTCCAGCTCGTCTCTCTTTCCCCGCTCGCCTGCATTCCTGGCAGTTTTGTCCGCCTGCCAAGGAAACGAATGGAATGACCCTCGTTTTTCCCTTCTTCCTTCTCCCTTTCTTCCTTGTTTCGCCCCGAAACTAAGGCGGCGTCAGCTCCCCACAGCCTCTGCACACTCCACATTCATCCGCGCAACCCGCGGTGTCACCCCTGAAGCAGGGGCTGATGGGAAACTGACACAGGGGTGCAGCGACACGAGACAGGCTGGACTTGAGTGCCCAGGACTTTTTTGCTTTGTACGACACCAGGCTACTGACGACGGCGATGTGTTGTAATGTTTTAATCTTTCAGCCTCATCTTGAGTAACAACATTCAGTGTGGAACTTTCTTGAATATAAGTTAGATCTAATCACCTCTATTTTTTAACCAAGGGGTTGAAATAAGAGCTCAGTCCATTTTTATTTTAAATAGATTGCTTTTTGGATTTGCTGCCACAAGTAAAGTACTTGTAAATAGTCTATCTGAAGTATACAAGCCTCACGTGTATACTTGTATGCTAATTAGCGTTAGGTCATCATCAACACAATTTCCTTGATGAAGGCAATATGGAAAACATTTGAATATTTTAGCCGTATCTTAACTAAAACTTTGCGTGTGGATCTTTTGTGAATGTAGCTTTTTGCACAAAGACACATGGGTGTTTTTGGAAAAGCACACCCAGACGTGGCCCCCTCGGGAGTTGCCTGTAAGTTAGATTATGAATTTTGCTTTTAGGTGCCTTTTACATGGTGGCACAATGTGCCTTTTTGGTCTGACTTTTAGGTCTTTGTCTGCCCTGTTTGAGCTTGCTTTTTAACCAGAAATGGCATTGCAAACATATGTGCATGCACACACAAACACAAACACACACTTTTTTTTTGTGGTTTTGTTCTTCATATAATATATCCTGATCTGTCTAAAACCATAACCAATACATGACACAGAAAACCTTTTTCAAATGTATTTTAAAGAAGCAGGAAATTGAAACATTGTAGCATCTGTAAATTACAGAAATGTTGTCTGTACACATCAACTGGCTTTTCTCTGTTGACAAAACATGATCATTATGTGGGATTTTATGGAGCACAATGCTACAGGGGGCCACTGTGAAACGGAACAATGGCTGTGAAATTGAAGACGTTAGCAGGCAGTTTACAGCATAAACGTTGACAAGGGCTGAGGTGCTTCTGCTATGCTGTGTCATCTGCCCTGGATTCCCTCTTGTGCATCTGTGTGTCTATGTGTTTATTTGTATATGTGTGCGTGTACATGTATGTGTGTGCTTGTGTGAGCAAACCTGTGTGTATGTGTGTTTGGCTTTGTGTGCACCAATGCATGTGTGTGTGTGTGCGTGAGTGAGGGAGAATGCTTGAGTCAGTCCCTGAGCTCCAGCCCGGGTAGTCCGTTCCAGTACCCCTGGTTTTGGTGAGTCTCAGTGGGAGAACCCCCTGGCCTGACCCCCTCTGTGAGCACTGGCAGCTCCATAATGTTATAGGTGCTCTCTGTGGTGATATAGTTGCTCTCTGTGGTGTTATAGTTGCTATCCTTGGTGTTATAGTTGTTCTCTGTGGTGTTATAGTTGCTCTCTGTGGTGTTATAGTTGCTATCCTTGGTGTTATAGTTGCTCTCTGTGGTGTTATAGTTGCTATCCGTGGTGTTATAGTTGCTCTCCATGGTGTTATAGTTACACACATTGTAACTCTTTATGGCCACCTGCCTTGAATTGGCAAAGTGGGAGGTGGTGCTTTGGAGTCAATGAAGGCCATATGTTCATATGTTTCACAGGCTGGGGTGGAGGAGAGAGTGGGAGAATTTGGGGGCTTGTAGAAGCAGTGTCTCAGTGTCTGAATGATTGGTCCAGGAACCTGACCTATAGTATTCTAATTCCTACAGTGTCTATTGCAGCATTTTCAGAAAGGTTGGGGCTTAGCAGAGAGGTTTGGTTCATATGATTACATGGTGTGTGTGTGTGTGTGTGTGTGTGTGGTGGGGGTTACTCCTAACTAGGTAGCAGGCTTCTGTTTGCATATCATTGACAGCTCACACTAGAACATAAATATTTAACTCTGCCACTGTACACCATATCTGCCTATAATCACTGTCAATCCCCATGATGGAAATAATGAAATCACAAGCGTTGGAATTCCTTCCAGCACAGAAATATGACAAATCACCCCACCAGCACACATATTTAGAACCAAATCTGATTTAGCCAAGGCTTGGCAATAAAAAGGGGTCTTCTTTTATGATTTTCCATGGTTAGCTGAACTTGAGCATTGGATGAAACTCGGGCAGTTGAAAGCAAACTGTCGCCATACTGTCACTTTGAGTCTGCAAGAATAATACTCATACGGCTCACGCAGGTTAGTGGAAATATTATTTCATACACAGCTTTTTCTGTGCAATTTCCAAATGAGTCAGTTTGTGTGACCTGATAGGGTCATCAGCAATATGTGTGAATACTTTTGTATGTGTGTCATAAGGCCGCACAAATTCTGAGCTCGGTACATTCTGTGGGCCTCAACCGTAATATTCAGAACCAGGCTCCAGAAGATGTCTGACTGCTTACTCTGAGGGAGTTCACCTCCACTTCCTGGTACAAACAATGCACGTAGCCCTGCAGTGGAAGTGGTGAATCATTTTGTCCGTTTGTTTTGAAGTACTGGTTCATTCAAAGGGGGAAGTATAAAGTCCCTGTCATTGGATGAACTTCATGTTGTTCCCTTTCCCAAAGAAGATTTTTTCTCATGCCAGCACTGTATTCCGCCACGTGCTCGTAGCTGCAGAATGGTGCTACATATTATATTATACATTATATGGCAGGCTCTATTATATGGCAGGCTCTAACTGCTGGACTCTGGAGTGGACCATCAGTGCTGTGCGTTTTAGCGTTAGACTTCACAGAAGGAATACAGCATGGTACCTTATACTGCAAATTAAACATATTACAAATAGCTATAAGATTTGAGCAGTCGTCTCTAATCTGAGACTAAACAGATTAAAATATATTGTGTCATTATTGTATCTTTGTGCCATTTTGTCTTGTGACTAGCCTGTGTGCCAGCTGCAATGTAATGCACTACCCTGCTCATCATCTTGCCAGCTCAAATTATGGTTAAGTAAATAAATGGTTAAGTAAATAAATGGAAATAACAGGTATCCAGGTAAAATTGAGGTTAAGTAAATAAATGGGAATAACTGATATGCTGGTCAAATTAATGTTCTATAAATAAATGGCAATAATTTCCTGCATTGTATAAGCTCCTGGAAATAGCATAAAATCTGATTAAAGTGTTAGTAAAAATGTCTGTGGATAGTGTCATTTATTTGGATAAGAGCGCCTGCAAAACTACTGTAATGTAATGTCATGCACAAGTCTTTCCAGAAAGGATTCATATTTGTTGTGTGTATGAGAGAGAGAGAGATGGACTGAGAGAGAGATGGGCAGAGAGAGAATGATGGACAGAGGGAGAGAGAGAGACAAAGAGAGGGAGAGATGGACAGAGAGAGATGGGCAGAAAGAGAGAAAGATGGACAGAGGGAGAAAGATAGAGAGAGGGAGAGAAAGATGGACAGAGAAAGAGGGAGAGAGGGAGAGAGAGATGGACAGAGAGAGAGAAAGAGAGATGGACAGAGAAAGAGGGAGAGTGGGAGAGAGAGACCAAACGCAGGGACAGGGATACAGGTGGAGTCTTTGTCTCTGAGGCTGAAAGGTCTCTGAGGATGCCGGGCAGGGTGTGAAGCCCTGGGAAACGTGGGCGGTGTGAGGGTTAACACGCCAGGCCTGGAGTAAAAAGCCAATAAAGCTGCAGCCTGCGCAGAGGAAATGAAAGCTCCGCTCGATGCTGCCAGTGATAAGAGCTGCCGTCTGCTGAAGTGGCAATCAGCTGAAATTAAAGCAAGATTGAAGAATTGGGGTGAAGAAGAGAAGAAAAAAAAACCTGGGGGTATTCTCGCTGTTTCCACACCTCGCCCCCCGGGCCTAAAATCGGGAGAGGCCATCAGAAATCAGGCCGAGATTTGCACAAAATGGACGCCAGGCAGTTTGATCAAGACTAGAATGTGATAGTCCAATCTGAAATTGAAGAGCACAAAATGAAGGCTGGGGTATATATATATATATTCAAAGAGAGAGAGAGAGTGAGAGAGAGAGTGAGAGAGATCGAGAGAGAGAGAGAGAGAGAGGGTGGAAAAGAGGGTACAGCAGTTAGGCTTCATTTAGAAACAGCACTTTGGAATTTTTCTTTTTTATTTTCACTCATCTTGCATTTTGGTCGGAGTCATTTCCACAGTTCTGAGATGCGTATCAAATGCTGTGATCTGCCTTGAAAGATAAGAGCTGCAAAACGCTGCCGTTGCAACATCTCACTAAACCAGCAGTCTGTTTTTTACGCTGATTTACCCACCGATAGGCCTGCTCTGTTGCCCTTCCTCTCTCTGATCCTGCAGATAATCTCTCTGAAATGCCCAGTGACACCCGCCATCCGCGCTGTCACACGTCCGGTGACTTGTGGAGGTCAGTAGCGTGGCAACGCGGAGCCCAGTGTGGGCATCGCGGGGTTAATGCCATGCAGAGAAACCCTCTGGCTGATCCTGATTAGAACAGTGTCCTCTGCTCAGAGCTCCACCGTGAGGCCCACTGTGAGGCTCTGCATCTGAGCCTGCTGCTTCCACAGAGCGCCCACCTGTTCTGTGCTTTCACTTAGGGGGCCTGGGGTTATCGCTCAAGAGATGATGTAGTGTAGCGATGCTACGTGATCACTGGAAACCGGTTCAGTTTGCATTTACCTGTGAGAGTGCATTTAACACCTTCCTAAATTCTACTCCCTGTGTGCAAAATTCATGAGCGTTTGTGTGCTTTCAGGTGCAGTTAGTGTAATGGAAACCACACCGTCATGAGTTTCCACAGGAACTTGCTGTTGCTTAATGCTGTCTCTTAGAGCCTCTTCCTCCTCGCAAATGTGAACTTCAGGAAGATTTCAACTGAATTTGTTACTCATTTCATCCAAATTTGAGAAATTAGGAAAGCTGCCCTCTCACTTTCCCCTCTGAATTATTGCTACTACCTTTCTCACTGATCTTACTTTTCTCTACATCTTTTCTCCTCATCTTCTTTTTTTTCAGGCCTTATGGTATGTCTTTCAAAATATCAGTCACTTAACGTGACATTTTAGGATTATTTAATGATTCTGCCAAGCTTTAACACAAGCCATAGCTAAATGTGTATTTTCTGCTGTTTTAGTGTTTATTTATGACACATATATCTCCACAAAAAACCAAGTGATCTCATGTGTTACCATGTTAAGGTGGCCTCTTGAGCCTCTTTAGACAAGCACAGGGATCTTTCAGAAGAGCTCTTCTCTCAGCGCAGACTCTCCAGGGGAAAATGGATCTCTCACACAAAGAGCTGTTCCTGTGTGATTTTTCACTGGGGAGAAGGTGTGATGTTCTTCAGGTGTGTGTGTGTGTGTGTGTGTGTGCACCTGTCTGTGTGTGTCTGTGCGTGTGTGTGCATGTGAAGATGAGGACTCTCTACAGACAGAGATAAAACGTTTATTTCACTCCACTTCCTCAATCCCCTGACGGAATGCAAAGACAAACAAAGCCTCAGATGGTTGTATGTATCCGTGCCCCATCTATGCTATCTCCAGGATCTGCTCACATGTCAACAATACAGTTATTCTCCAAAGCATTGCATTGGGTCGCTGCAGGTAGCTGGGGCTGAGACGGAGCAGAGGGCTTTTTGGACTCTCTCGTGCTTGTTGTTCAAGGACGCGTGACGTTTGTCTCTCACCTGACTCGAACAGGCGCTCCTGAAGAGGATCAGACGCCAGGGAGATACGGGTACCTATGAGGGCAAGCGGACACAGACACAACAAACGACCCAGGCCACCGCCTTCTGATAGAAGATGAAGATTAGCATGGCGGTGTGATACAGCAGTTTTGGACCTATAACTGTGAGGTTTGATTCCCAGGTGGGGCAATCATATTGTACCCTTGAGACATGTACTTAACCTGCATTGCTTCAGTCATATACAATATTCATCTGTGAATTATTGTCTCATTGTCTCACGATTGTCTCCTAAATGTAAGGTAGGTTGCTTGCTTGCTCATCACTCAAGCTAATTAATCAAACCCTGAGCAGTTTCAAATGCCTGTGTGCACACACTGTAGCTCTTTTGGTCAGTGGTCTGTGAAGCACTTCTGGTGTGCCAGACTGCAAAAGAAAGTCAACGTTGAACTGAAGGATTGTTTGGACCCTGGTCTAGGAGAGTGCAGCAAAGGCACTTGGGTATTTGAAGCATCTTTCAATAGGCCTGAGGACTATGGCGCAATAGACTCTGGTTCAGCTATAATAGCAGAAGGGCGCTTGCAGCCAGCGCTGAATACTGTCCCAGCACTGTGTTGGAGCCCAGCATCTCATTACCTCAATGGCAGCCATGGCTGTGAGCAGACGAGCTCCTCTTCTATGAGGGGGGAGTGTAGGTGGCCCCTGGAAGTGCGGATAGTCGGATACTGTTGTCCGATCGCCTGCACCAAGGCTTTGTGGGCCAGTCCAACAGCAGACACCCACACCTGTGGGTCCCCGCCCCCCTGGCACCGTCCCTGGCCTAGTTTTCTCCCTCTCGGGTTACCTGCCGGAGAGCGCTCTGGACCATTGTCAGCTGCGGAACAGGATAGCAGCTCCAGACGCCCACTCCCATGAGCCCTTTACACACAGGCCGCCACATTAGCGCTCGCCTCGCTGTAAATAGGAGCCTTCTTTCTGGTGCCGTGGGTAAAAAAAGGCCCAATTGTGTGAGGACAGAGAGATGAATTTGTCTGCTTCAGACAAGAAAAGAAAGGTTTGAATGCTGCCTCTCCTCCGTGGGAGGGCTGTCCCACTTTTGGAAGAAGCGCAGCAAGGCCACACCTGTGTCGGGCAGCTCGGCCGGGGCCAGGGTTAACCCTTCGTGGCTCAGGCACGAGGAGACCAGAGCAGAATCTAGTTCAGTTCCGGCAATGTTTCTGCAATCTTTTGTCCTGAAATACTGGTGTTTCTCAGTCCACGAGGTGCAGCATTTCCAATAAAACACCTGGTACGCTATGCTTAAAAATGCTTAAAAATTTGACTCACGTAATGGAAACTGATGAATTCAATGTTGAGCTGGTAAGCGTGATGAGGGGTTAAGGTAAAGAATCTGTTTCACCTTAGCATCGTTTCCTGGGTCAGGATAAAAACATACAGTAAATAGTAGGTGTATGAGGATTGAAGGTAAGTAAATGATTGAACTTTCGCTCCCAGTGGTGGATAGTAAGAGATCAGAGACTCCTAAAGGAAGCCGAATTCTGTGTACTTTATAGCACTCATGGCTTACAAAATGAGCTGACAGAGTCTGCCTCGGTTCACTCTGCACTCTACAGTCCACCAGTCAATCTGTGCAGTTGCTTGATTTTTATCTGAACAGGACTAACCTGGATAACTAAAGAATTAATGCAAAAAAATACATTCTACATGGATCATTGAGGTGGAGAATTAAATTTCACAATAAGGTTGAAATACCCTTGCCAATTTATACCCACCATCCCTGGCCAGTTGTGCAACACCCCATGCATACTTTGGAGGAGACACTTCTGGACCACCTAGTCATACATAGTCAAGTGTGAATTCTACCAAGCATACTTACTGGTCTAGCAATGAATTCATATGAAGATATTGGGGGTGAAATATCCTCCTGTCAACCCCCAAATGCATATCATCCCCTCAATGGGCAATGCCATGGTCAGGATCTGGATCTTAGATATTGTGTAGATAACTGTATTGACCATATGGTGCCTTTTTGAACATACAACTGTGGAGCCTACAGTAATGGGTGAAATAAGTACCTACCAGCACAGTACTGCTTCACAGTATCTAAGTTTTATGTTACAGGCAACGTGGCTAGCCTTTATATGTATATCCTTTTGCTACTTAATTATGATAACTGAAAGCCATTCAGGAATTATTTCTGAATAATAATAAATGGGCTTTTCAAGTTTTTATCAATTAAGATTTGTCTTATAGCATGTTAATCAATAGGTGAATGCAGGAGCAGTATGTGCTTTGTGAATACAGATTGTACAGATCCAGAACTTTCCATTATCATTTTCATACACTTGCCAGTTTGCAAACATTTTTTTTGCCATCCTCTAACCATGGGCAATAATATGAAACCACCTCACTGTCTTCTACTCTCTCTCTCTCTTATTACTTTCATTATTCTTTCATTACTCTTTCGTTGTCCTCCACTCTTTTCCCTCACTCTCTTTCTGTTTCGCTGCCTGTGTCAGCTTTTTTTATCCTTTGGTCTTAATAATACTCCACAAGTATTTCCTGTTTAAGTTTTTCACTTCCTGTTTTTTTTCAATGCTTGGAAAAAAATCTGGGCTCAGCAAAGCTAAAATGCAGCTGTGTTAAGGTGTGGCTCAACTGAGGTGGGGGGGTTTTGGAGAGCTTGGCTCGGATGATTAAAGGGGGAGGTGGGGGGGAGGGGGTAATCAATTTGAAAATGTAGGGTGACAGTGAAAGTGGGGGGTGGCTGTGAAGCCCCACTTTGTACCATTAGTAGAACACCCACCGAGGTATTAGCATTTCATGACCACTCAAAAAAGGCCCATGACATTTTTACTTCTTGTTTCTTGCAAACCAACAGGTTTGTTGATCTTGTTATTTCCAGGACATAGATTTAATCAGTCATCCCACAATGTCCTAGTAAGTCTCTCTGGATGAGGCTGGTATGTGGCCTACAGTATAATATGTCATCTAGCACATGCACAATGCCAGTGAGTTCACACTACACAGATAGTGCCTCGCTGTCAGCCACTTTTTTGGGTTTTGTCACGGTTACTCTGTTCTGTCCCCATCAACAGGAACCTGTGAGTATGAAAGCAGCCATGAGAGAACACAGCACAAATATCTGGCAGACTCTCCCCTGTGCCACTTTATTTGGGAAATAGCTACCTGTTGGAACACAAGCCTATCAACAGGGCAAGCCACTGCTGGTATAAAGGCACCAGTGTTCAAACAAATGGGTGATTTTTTACTAGATTAAAAATGTTGAAGATTAGTTTTTGCTTTGATTTGTTGCACCGCTTGCCTTTTTCTCCCTCCTGGGATATCCAGAAGTAGCCACAAACTAATCCACAGAATAAATTATAATCAGGGTAGTTTGTGGGGAAATGGTGTGCCAAGATGGATGGCCCATTCTGCCCATTATGTATTCTTGTGTTGTTGATGGTTTTATGTCTTTGTGCCAGAGGCAGTGGGCATCCCAGCTCAAACTAGTTGTGCTCTTATGATCTTGTCAACCAGCATTGTTACAGTGACTTGTGGATAGGATGAGGCTGTATGATGCATCCACTGGAGATCACCATCGCAGTCACCAGGACATCCATACCAACAGGCCTTGTTAAGCACAGTGTTTCTGGGTGGCAGTATGTTCATATCATAAGAAGGCGTGTGAACCTGCAGGACCGTATCATGCAGTGAATATTTCTGCCATGCCCCGCCCTAGCGTATAGAACATAGAGGTGTGAGCAGGTCTGCCTGGGCTCTGTGAGATTGTGGCCCTGAGTAATCTGTGCTCCCTTTTCCTGTTGTCACTCATGCAGTGGCCCCATTCCCCCACCTCTCCCCTGACTGACATTGCGTTGTCAAGGGACTGCATTTCTACGAATCTCTGGTGCCCAGCTGAAAAGGGAAGTTCACAAAGATGTATTATTAGCATCCTGACCCATTGTGGGCGCGCAGTTTTCTGTCCTGGTTCAGTCTTTCTAGGTGAACCAGGCCCTGTATCGAAGCAAAAATAACATTGAAGACTGTCAGAAGGCAGATGTGCATTTTGCTTTGCAGTCAGGAACACGGATGGTAGTGAGGCTTGTAGCACCAAGGTAGGAGGTTGTAGTCGATGTCTGAATATACAGACTCATACACAATGGCATGTCCCATAATTACTGCCTTGTTCAGGGCTATGTTTGAGCTTGGTCTTTTGGCCTGTGGAAGATTAACACATTTTTTTGATATTTTCTTTTTGTGCTAATTGTTCCAGCTTCCTCTGTCTTAGCCCTGGTGCGCACATCCCTACTGTTATTGGTCCCATTTGAACTGGCCTGCCTTCTCCTGCTCATCTGCACTGAACTCTTCATTTTCTGCCCATGAACCACAAGCCCTGGAACAAGATACCTCCTAATCCACTGCTCCTGAAATCAGATACCTCCAACTCAAGTGCATTTACATTTGCGCAGCTCCTAAACTTCTACACCTGAACTTGAATGCTCCTCTACACCCTACTCCATCCCAAACTCCCAAAACAGCCTTCTCAGCTGGAACTGGGACAGATTTTATGTTGCTACTCAATTGAGAAATTTCCATACATCCTCTATTCTGTGTGTGTCAGTTCATACCCCCTAGTTATCCCCCCAATGTCCACTTTTGGTCAGAAGGAGCTGTGGCATCCCTCAGTGGGGCAGAGGGGGTGACGGCACTATCGGGAAGATCAGGACAGGCTCCCATCTCCGAGTGGCTCTCCCCTCGTAGGGACCGGGGAACTAAACTGAACCAACCTTCTTTCTCTTTCATCCTTTATCTCCATCTCTCCTAACTGCTCTCTCGCTCAAGCCAGGGCCCGCATTCCGTTTGATTCCGTTAATTGAATTTGGTGAAAAAACAAATGTGGAGTGTGGGGGGAGTGGGGTCGGTATGCAGACCGGGGACCCATAAACCTTTCAGAAGGCTGATTTAAGAGACCCCCAAAGGCTCCTCTGGGTGCTCCCCGCCGTGCCTCAGCCCCTGCTTTCTTATCACTCCATATTCTGCTTTTATTTTATGAGCAGGTCCTGTTTTTGCCTGCATTGATATTATTGTGATGTATTGTTTGTAGATGAATATGCTTGCAGGGACCGTGTAGATAAGTGCAGGGCAAAGGGTCTGAAGGACTGGATACATGAGGCTTTAATGATTCTATAGCCACTATGCTCAGGTCGTATCACACTGTATACTCTCTGCCCAACAGGGTTGCTTATGTGGCTCCTGCAGGTTTCACAGACGCAGAGATTTGATTGTGAGAAACTGTTGTGGCAATGGAAAAGTGCCCCTAGAAAGAGTGTCCTGCTTGATTATTTTGTTGTCATGCAAGATGTGATACAGTCATGCTTACCCCATCACACTCATCTGACGCTGTTTCTGATCACATACACTTTAGGAAAGACATACTGCTGGATCACCTAGTCTCACATAGTCAAATGTCAAGTAGTAGCTTTCTAGCAATTACATAATATGAATATATTGGGGGTGATATATCTTCCTGTCTCCCCCCAAAACCTATTTTAGGTTTTGAATTTGAGTGTATCAGCTTTGAAATAGAGGAAGTAAACTTTTGCGAACTGGGCTGTGGAAATATGCTGTTTTTTTGGCGGTTGAACCTGAATGAGAAATTAATTCTAGATTTGAGAAAAAACTCTTTGGAAAAATAATTGCCAATTTGGTCCACACAGAGTGCTGTTGTGCACTCTGTGTTGAAAAAAAAAACTTGGTATCAAAAATTAAATATAATTAGAATAAGCAGTGGATTAGGATTTGTTTTTAGCCATTAGCTTTGGCCATGTAATGCTATGCCATGCTTTGCTATACTGTGCTCCACTAGGGAACCCCCAGATACACAGAGTGTGCAGATGCAGTATATCCACTTGTTTTACTAACATTCTAGTTATCATTGAATGATTATTGATGGACTGAGTCCTAGAAACTAGAAAGGGAACTGGAAATACTTAGCTCTTTCTACATATTTGTTTTGTATTATCCGTGACCGCATCAACATATTCATTGAATCACATATGGTATGGTAGAGATGTGTTTCATCTTGTGTATGTTGTGTAGTATGTACTGAGTAGTTGTATCTATAGTTTATATTCTGTTTGTTTGTTGACGCTCTCTTTATTCATTGTGATGCCAAAGCAGCTGTTTGTTGTATATAGTCATGTCGTTAGATTGTTCCAGGTAAATGTTAAAAGCACAAGAAGAGTCAGCACACACACAATGTAAACTCATATGTCCGGCGCAGACAGACGGACGGATGCATGCCACTGCCCCAGAACGAGCTCAGCGACGGCCCGCAGGCAGGCTGCGGGTGCCGGGCTCCGCAGCAGAAGAAAGCGGCCTTTTCACCCGCTCCCGGGCTCTGACGTTGGCAGGCTGCGTATTATTTTTGGGAACACTGTTTGTTCCCTTCGGAGACTGCATTGAAGTTTGCCGGCCATTTCATGCTCACAAAGGGCAGCCAAAAAAATCTAAGTTAAAGAAAAACACACACATACACATTAATTCCCCGTAATGATTTATTAACTCTAGCTGTGCTGCTCCGCGCTCGTCGCCAGGGCCAGCTTGTCCGTGTTTCGAAGCGGAACTGCGTCGCTCTTGCAACGGTGTGAGTCCGGGGCCTTGCCCCTACCGTCACCCTTCCACTGAAGCAGAGAACACAGGGTGGGAAGGGCAGGGGTGTTTGTTGCAGCGGTGCAGTCTGGGAGTGTTTAGCAGAGGAGGGGGGGTGGGGTGTGCGGAGGGCGAACATTAGCGTTAGCGGATGGAGGAACGGTCATGGCCGTAATTGGCCCTAATCTGCTGCTCTAGTTAGCTGTCGGCTGGGCTGATTGTTTCCTCTGAGCTGGTTGTTAAATGGTTAAAAGTGAAAAAAAGGTTGGGGCAGTTTCCTGGAGCCCTCAGCTGTGAGCACATCTGTGTGAGAGATCCAGCCCTCCCCACATGTGTGCTCATGAGCTGCCGGATTGTCTTTCCTTCCTCTATCCTACTAAAGACCTGCTGCCCTTCCTCTCACTTCCCTCAGCTATTCAGAGAGAGTCGGAAAGTGTGAGAGAGGGAGAGAGAGAGAGAGCAAGGGGCAGCGGGAGATAGAGAGAGCAAGAAACAGAGAGGGAGAGAGAGAGGGAGAGAGAGCAAGGGAGAGAGTGGGAGTGAAAGAGGAGAGTGAGGGCTAGGGAGAGAGGATGATGTATAAATCAACATACAGAAAATTGCACAAATAACGCAGTAGTATAATGGCTGGTGTAATGTCATTGTACTATGTAGGTTAGGTAACTGGGCTCATAACTCAAAGGTCATGGGTTGGATTTCCAGTTGTGCCGATGCTGTTGTACCCTTGGGCACGGTACTTAAACTGAATTGGTTCAGTAAATATCCAGCCATATAAATGGATTGTATGTAAAAATGTAATCTGTGCTTATCTGGATAAGACCATCTCCTAAATGCCTACATGTACATAGGAAGACCCTGTAACATAGAGGGTGAGAAGGACGGTGGATAGAGTGCATATCTGGCTGTGTTATTGTGTACATGGATATGTGTTGATGAATATCTCCCTGTATTATTGTGTGTGTGTGTGTGTGTGTGTGTGTGTGTGTGTGTGTGTGTGTGTGTGAGCAAGTGTGAGTTCGATCCATCTCTCTGTGCTACCTTTGTGTTTGCAGCCAGTAGTCTAGGTCACTGGGGTGCACCCTGGGCATCAGTCCCACAGAGACACCCTTTATTGCTGCTGCCACATCACCCAGAGTGGGACCTACACACACACACACACACACACACACATACACACACACACACACACACACACACACACAGACACACACACACACACACACATACACATGCAAACACTCACATACATACACACACACACACACACTCACAGACACACACATACACACACACACACGCAAACACTCACATACATACACACACATGCATACACACACATACACGCACACATACACACACACACACACACACACACAGACCCACACAAACACTCACATACGTACACACACGTACACACACATACACACACACATACACACACACGCATACACATACACACATATGCACACACACACACACACACACACACACACACACACACACCCACAGGAGCTTGTGTTGATTACATCTGATGATAATACGAACAATGATCACTACAATAAAGAAGCGAATGATGACTGTGATAAATTTCAGTGACGCTATCATTGTTAATCAGCAAAAGCAGTCGTGGTAACAACACATTATGGCAATCAAGCAGCACTGTTACTGTCAATATGCACTGGACATGTGAAGCACTGGTGTCTGGGTGGCGTACCATGAGGGCACTGAAAAAAACAAGCCCAACGCACCAAAAGATATAGAGGAAGAATGCGCTGCGGAAAATGGCTGACCTCACTAAGGCATGGAGAGGAGCCAGGGTCAGCGGCCAGTCGCATTAACACTGCTGTCTGCAGGTCCACTGCTCTTTGACCCTTCTTATCCTCTCTCCTGCACAGCTGGACATCAGCTGCACAGACTCACACATCCAAGCACACCTGCATAGCAGTCTTAGGGGTGGGACTCCATGAGAACAACAAGAACGACATATCTGTCTGTCTGTCTGGGTGGGGGGGGGGGGGGGGGGGGGTGAATATATAATAACTATGTGAATATTTTGCAAATTAATTAAGAATGTGCCATGAAAGAAAGACTGCTCAATTAAGCCTTTTTTTATTTATTTTTTTATTATTGCCTCACCATGTGGATAAATATTTTATGAATGATCAAGTTTGATAACTCTGAAATATAGCCAAAATATTGATTGATCATCAGTAGTTTGGGTCTGCATTTAACTATCAATGTGTAATCATGAGAGCATTATTTGAATGTGCCTACATTGTAACGTACACAGAGAAACCGTTTAATCACAAGTGATGTAATGTCCCTTTTTAGAATAATCACAATAGGAAAATACTAGAACAAAGGTCATTCTCAAAGCGGCTGCAGACAAAATGGCAAAGGAATTTCACCTCAGAGAGAACAGAATGCATGGCTGACTTGCATAACGAGAGCACAAAGTGCTTTCTCACTGTAGACTCATTTAATAGACGCCAGCCATGAGCCAACTCTCTGTAGGAATCAGCTGCTCTCCTCGGTATAAACTGGCATTTTTGGAGTGATGCTCATCAGCTGTGGTTCGATGAAATGTTCCGTATAAATGTTGCTGCTCACATACACATCCTGCAACATAACGCTTCAGCCCTGCTTCCTGTGATAGCTGAATCACATTTTTCTTTTTGCTTTTGGTTGTTATTGTAAATATTTTACTATGTGCAGTAATGTAATACTTTTTGTAAGGTTCCTGTTTCAATGATAATACTCTAACCAAAAATATATTTTCTATTATTTTCAGAGAAACATACAGAAATATATTTTGTGTGGTTGGGCAAAGTTTAAAAACCTTCAAATTTTTTTTAATGTCACTAGAGAATAAGAAAGGATTTCAGAAGATAGCCTTGCTGTCAGTCTGAGATAGTAGGGGAAAATAAGAGCTTCTTCATTAATACCACAACTGATTGTGGGTGTACAGTACATATGGGCTTGATATAATTTCTGAATTTTATCTTTAAACCTTGAGTGTTCCATTCCTAGGTCAGTCAAGCTAACCAATAATTGCCTGGTATACTAAACACAATAGCATACTGCAAGGCTGGAGAGTGTGCTTTAGAAATATTACAGATGAGGAGCAGTTGTCAGAAGGTCTTGAAGAAAAGATTATATGTATACTAACAACAATTATGGTGTACAGTACATGATTTGCTGAAGAAGTTTGGGTCAACAGTCACACATCACAAATGAGCAACAAATGTTTGTTACAACCTTAACCCAACAAAAGTTGCATAGCTTACATTTATTTTGTTTAATCCGTTTATATGGCTGGTTATTGGCTAATTCAATTCATTATAGTTCATAAACATCTTGTTGCAACAACAGTGTTCTTCTCAAAGTGCTATTCTGCAACCTTCTGATTATAATCTCCAGCTCACTGACCACATTGTTCCAATGTTACAGTTCACCATCAACGTTGCTTATTGACCGGAAGTGTTTTAAGTAGTGTCTAAGAAAAGCAGTAATTCGCTGAACCTGATCCTCCTTTGCTGTTTTCCTTGTCAACACCGGGCAGGCTCAGTAAAGGAATGAAAACAAGATCTCAGAAGCATTGCTTTCACGTACAGTTTCTTTATTATCAGTATGCAATTGTTTCTAGATTGTCAGGTTATATTTACTTCAACAAGTAGGTAGAAGCCGGCTTTTTTTTTTCTTTTCTTTTTCGTTTTATAGAAAAAAGCTGTAAAGTAGACAACACAGAGAATAGCGAAATACAGGTGTGTGCAAGCTACAACGCAGTGCCAAGGTGATGTGAAGCACAACTGAGGCCCAGATAGCCTTTCCAGAAAGGTCCATGTGGATCTCGGTGCCAGAGACCTGCAGTCCATCAGAAGCCTCAGATTTCACAGAAAAGACATTCATACACAAAGCCTCTTCTCTAGTAGCTTTGCGTTTAGGAGTCTAATGATGGAGCGGATATGAAGTATCAAAAATGGATTTCTTTATTTTTTTTGCAGAGGAAACATTTTCAGATCAAAAGTCATGTTTTACAGCTCAGGGAAAGCACCTTGGCTAATAAGTCAGTGTTTGCTTGAATTATTATTAATAATAGAAATTATGACAGTAACAATAGGCATATGCTTAGAGGAAAAGAAATAAAATGCAGAAAGAAAATAAATTATCAGAATTATAATAATAACAATAACAATAATAATAATAACAACAATTATAAACTGCTTTCAAATTAGGGTTTATAAACTTTTTTGTTTGCTTACTTTTTCCGTAAAGTCCTTTAAAAATAGGAGAAGTCCGTAATCAGTAATCCAGCATATATTTAACAATGTGGAGGGAATCGCTTGATCTCTCCAGGCGGATCCGCCTTGTGTATCTAAGACATTTACAATATTCACAGTTTCTACAGACGTGCCCCCCCTCTGTTTCAGGGCCTGGAGGTGAAGGAGGAGAGGTGAGGGAGGGGGGCAGTGACAGAGCAGGGCTGGGGGGGGGGGGGGGGGGCAGTGACAGAGCAGGGCTCAGAGAGGGGGGTGGGGGGGCAGTGCTTCAATGGATGGATGACATCACATGACAGGAGTCTGGTGGGTTAACAGTAACCCCCACTGATCTTTAGAGGGCCGCTCATCTGAGGAGGTACCAAGTGACAAAAAAAATAATAATATCATCTAACAATTTTCCCCCAATGAATTCTCCAGGTGGCCCTTTCAGTGCCTCCCCCTCTCGTCCTTATAGTACAGGGAGAAACACAAAAACAAATTTGGTGAGTCTCCGGAATTTCCCTATCTCCCTCCCAGATTCTGTACCTTCTTAAAATATCCCAATCATGCCACTTTCCCCCCTGATAAAAAAAACCCTAAAAAACACAGGAAAACAAAGCTTGCTGCTTCACTTCTCGGGCACATGCACTCGCTCTATCACACTCGCTCTATCACACTCGCTCTATCACACTCGCTCTATCACACGTGCTCACTCACACTGTGACTGAAGGGGAGACCACGGGCCCCTGGGGGGGGCTCAGCCCATGGCAGTGACCATGCTGGAGTGGTGGGGGTGGCCGAATGAAGGGTGGATGGGGGTGGGGGTGGGCAGCATGTGTCCGGAGTGGCCGAAAGGCGGCAGGTGACCCATGTGTGACATGTGTCCGGCCAGCGCGGCCGCGCTGAAGGGGGAGGCCTTGTCATGCATGCACTTGGAGAGCTCTTCAAAGCCATCGCCGCCTTTCTTGCTCTTCTTGGACTTGTTGGACATCTTGCGGTTACGCGTCTGGATGCCCTCTTTCTTCATGGTCAGAGGACGGTTTACCTGCAGGGGTGGAAGTAGGATGTTAGACAGGTGGACACGGGTGATAGTTAAACAAAAATAATAATAAATAATCGTAACTAAACAAAATAGACATAAACAAATATTGTCTGATTTTTACTTTTCCAAAATGGCAGGATTGCAGGGGAGCTCAAGAAGAACTGTGTCAAGCATGGGTGCTTGTCAGTAGAATGCTGCTAGTGAACTTAAGGTAGTTTTATGGCTGCACTGCAGCAGCACTTTAATGCCTCTGGCATTCATCCTGGCTATATTCATTTTATATAATTATATCAATACTGTTTGAGAAGAAGCACCAGTGATTTTACTAAATCTATTCGCTGGACATGTATTTTTATAGTCACACTAACTGGACCAAGCTTAATGATTTGACGTAATAGCAAGTCGTATGAGGGTGTACTGAAATTATACTTTATCTCGTTTGCTTGTGACGCTTTTGCCGCATCTCATTAAACAAGCCAACACTTCAAATAAATAGCGATGGAAGCCACGCTAAATCTGAAAAGGCTAGTTTTAACCCAACTCCCAGCAGTTAAACAGACGCCGTTGCTTGAATGATACTACCACCCTATTCCGTCTCTTGGGGATAACGCCTCTAATGAAAACAAAAAGGCATAAAGAAAGGGAAAAACGGTCAACGGGCTGCTTGACGGGGTAAGTAGGCTTTGCGTCCCCGTCTCCCCCTCGCCTCGCGTTAATCAATACAAGCTGTCCGCCCACTTGACCCATTCGACTGAGTCTAGGTGCAGTTCGCCGTCGGCGCTAGACTACTTACGTTGTGCAGTTTGTAGTAAAGCCCACAGGCGTTGCACACTGGGTCGCCATTCGCATTGCGCCGCCAGAGAGTGGTCGTAGTTGTCTGGCAGTTAGCGCAGCAGGTGCCCGCTCGTCTCGCAGCAGACTGGGGGGAAATGAATTCATTATATTACAACATGTCTCAAAATAATTGAAACTAGAAATTAAATTAAAACGGGAACGGTGTCTGTGCATTCACATACGTTGAATATAGAATACTCAGTACTCAAAAGCACACTATCCACTGAAAATGAAGCGAGAAAAGATGCGTTGGGCTACAATAACAATTTACTATTTTGTGTAGCTTAAGCATAGGTACACATATGGGAGTTTTATTTAAAACACTGTAATCGAATTAAAAACAAAATGTTGATGTTAGTTCCACTCTCTTGGCGCTTTGAATTCATTACCTCCTTCAGTACTGCCCCAATTACGAACAGTGACATCTGAAGTGGCCCGACTGCTATTTAAAGGTAGGCCTACATGAATGAAATGCCGACGGCCAAGGATGAAGTACTGAGCTATGTCTTTCTCTGTTTCGGGTATTTTAACAGACAGCAAGCTAATCACGGCAGTTTCGTGTTTCTTAAATGTAGTGGAAACTCAATAGGCCTACTTTTTACAGCATAGCCTTCAAAGTTTTTTTTGTCCCTTGGGCCACAGTTTAAGTTATTCGATCTGATTACAATACAATTCAAATGTATTAATAAAATATTTTCTTGGTAGCAAGGTTTTTTACACCTTTGGTCATTAGTGAATAATTAAATGCACTGTCTGTAACGGGTAGGCCGGGGGAGCTGGTTAAAACCTCTGATGTACAATCTGTCAGTGCGTTCTGTAGGCTACCCATTGCCGATCCATTTTCACACTTAATAAGGAACATTTATAAGCATGGAGTTTAAGTATACCCCTACAGCCATATGTGGAAATCTATTTTTCCTTCAACAGTAACCTAAACTGCATAGTGAGGTATGCCCTAGTATGGAGTTGATATGAAATTAGATAACTGTGAAAACAAGGGACTATACCAATTTGTACAAAACAGAAAGTAGACAAACGCGTACATGCGCTGCGTAGGCTACTGACCTTGGCAAACAACTGGGCCAGAACATAAATCCATTTATTTTCCACGAACCCCCCTCCCCGTCACCCCTTGGTCTCTCAACACAGAACTGGGTCCTACAATGTGCTAATCGCTTTACTGTATGCGCCGAAGTCTCGCCAGTAAGGACTATAGAAAATTCAGCGCAGTTAGCTGCAGACGGAAACATGCGTGAGCCTGGCTTCCTTATCGGTCCAGGGCAGATATCCGGATAGGAAACAACTGGATGGCCTTTGAACGAGCTCAAAAAACACTTGAGTTTAAAAAGTACAAAGTAATGGCGAATGACTCCATGGAAAAAAGTGATGAACTTTTCAGAACAAGAGAGGGAAATTAATTAAACGAAAAAAATGGAAAGAAAATAAAATGAAGGCGGACTAGACTTAATGCATTCTACTCCTTCTATAACAACGACACTGCTACTACTACTACTACTACTACTGATAATAATAAAAATAATAATAATAATAATAATAATAATAATAGTTTTTAAAATATGTATTTACATTAACGATGCTAATGACAGTTTGTTATGAAGCAATATTATCCTTAATACAACCAGTTGGGCGGATTATTATGTCAAGCAAAGAGCTATGGGGAGAGCAACATGCCCACATAATGTTTTGTTTTTGTTTTTTGTGGGGTTTTTTCCAGACAGGAGGATTACTATATTATTCTGAAATATGTATTACTATTCGTGGCACTGAGCAACGCATGCATATTCAAATGCTGGGGCTGGTGTAAACCTGGTGCAAGCGCAGTGTGGAAAAACTCTGACAATCATAAAGTATCTCGAGCGCAAGATGGAATTCGATGGCTGCAACGTTAGTAATCAGAACTCTCGGCCGCTCTGCCACGAATTCACGGGGTTAGGTTCGACTTACCTACAGCGTTAGTAGACGCCCGTTTAAAAGCCGTTTAAAAGCCAATATTTTTATCCAGTTAATTCGTTTTTCTATATAGTATTTACTGTCTGAATGGCACCTGTTGAACCGTTATCGGCAGCGAATTAAAACACTTGGAAACAGGCTGAATTTTTATTTTCAAAATTCTACTAAGCACGTAGAAAAAGTAATTCCCATAGCATAAACAAAAAGCATTTTAAATAATTTATATTGGAGACTACATATATAATTAATAATTTCATATGTAGGCCTATCGCCATATGAAACGTAGCAAAATGTCATAATAAGTTGCGCAAGTGGCCTTGCCGCCTTTTTAAGATAGGCATGCTTCCACCTTAAATCAAGTGTATAATTCGAGAATTATTCTCTATCCCCTTAAATTCTTTGTTTGTATCCGGATATTTTAACTGACTTTAATTTAAACAACTAAAAACCATGAAATCGATAATGCATTTGCGGCAGTATCTGTTTACTGATAATTAATGTTTTATTATTACCCGTCAATTATTATTATTATTATTATTATTATTATTATTATTATTATTTGTATTATGATTATGATTATGATTATGATTATTATTATTATTATTATACTACTTCAAAACAGTAGTATACCTTGAATTAGCATGGAACCGAACCTAGTAATAATAATAATGAGCATAATAAAGGTAATCCACATTATAAAATCCACCATTTTATTCACTTTAACATTCGATGTCGTGTTGTGTTGGCTATATCGAGTTTAACAACGCAAAATAAAAATAAAAACATGTCTAGATTTATATCAATTTTCGTTCTGTAATGTGGTCTGCGCAAGTTATTTTCTGTATAGCCAACCCAAGAGTAAATCAAAACGTTAAAAAGAATTATGTATTCTATCAATAATTTCATATACTCCCTCTCATCACTGTTTTTTTATTATGTTTTTATATATAATACAACTAAAAAAGCATTTTATTTGCATTTATTTTCATCCTCATAATGATACGTCTTTGACGGCTTTATCGAGCCTAGATATTGCATACCCGTTTACAACACACCCAGGAAAAGCGCAAGGGCCTTAACCCCGCTAACGATCATCAGCCAGTCCTCTCTGCTGTGGCCTTGCTGTATAAATTATTCGAACAATAATTCTAAATCAATTAGACATGTTTTTTTATAAGACAAAATATTTAGAACAGCAGTAATAGTCCGTGCATTGCATGGATGATAATAAAACCCACAGTAGTAGTGGTATCAGTGACAGTATCAGGAGTAGCAGCAATAATGATAGCAGTAACAATGCCAATAGCCGTTGTATTGTAACAGGCGTTGTATGGGATCACCAGGGTGAGTGTGAAACACAATTCCAGGAAGCTGATTGGGAAAATATAACTTTCCTAGAATTGTGCTTATGGTCCCCTCTTGTGTTCTTAGTTACCCCCTTCTCAGAGGCCAGGCGCTAGTCGTGGTATACGCACCAGTCTGCGTTTGGGCTTGATGAGGGGTCTGTTTTGGCCGTTCATCTTGTGGTAGAGGCCGCAGGCATTGCAGAGGTAGTGTCCGGTACCATCCCGCCGCCACAGGGGGGTGGAGGTGGCACCGCAGTTGACACATTCTCGTCCCTCTGAGCAGCATGCAGGTGGGGGAAAACAAAGGGATATTTATAAAATTTATGAAGAAACACCTTGGGGCCAGTAGACACTGGTATACACACAAATGTCACACATACAAAGGTCACAGTATTGAAGTGAAATGGTACTGTAATGCTTTGAAACAAGCTGCTTTTGTATTATCGCTAAACGTATGACTCGTTAACTATGACCAAACTGATCAGCCATATTAGCCCTTCAATGTCCAAGAGACACGTATGACATGAATGGACGCTCCATTTGGAAAATTCCAGGACGGGGGAAATAAAGTCCAATATCAGACAGATTTGATGTGGAGGCAGTGACTCGAATCAGACACAGATTCTGTGGCATTGCCCTGGATCAGGTGATAAAATTGCATTTTTTTTACTTCCATGTATTGTACGCTTTGTTTTGGTGACAGTCATAATGATTACATTCTGTTTCTGGAACTCATTTGCATGTCCATTTTAGGGGAAGAACACGTGTTTGGGAAACTTTATTAAACTTTATTAAACTTTATTCGGTATTGAGAGCATGTGGGAAAGCTTCCACAAGTTTTTAAAACAACAAAATGAAAAAGTGCTCCTGGGTTTTTCTTTGTTTGATTGACTTGTGTAGCCCCTTGGCCGTTAAAGTTGGTGACTGGATCGTGTGAAGCTCATGACACCCAAGCAGTGGTTGCCAACCAGCCATTTTAATCTAATTATGGCTTTATAAATAATCTTTAAAAGTGGTGTAGGGCTGCACATAGCTATACCCATATGCAGTAACTTCTGTGAATGCTGAAGGTTGCCATTTTTGTTCACCTCACATCTATGCTCTGGTTGGTTATCTCTGTTTGTAACCTTTTGTGGGGGTATTAGGCACAGGCTTGTACTCAACACCTGTCCTATTCACCTGAGGTGTTTACTGGACTGAGAGCCCAAGCCCTGTGCTGAGATAGAGAAGATGGATGTGTGGAATGAGTGGAGCAGTGATATATGCGCTGATTGGCATTTCCATGTCAAACAAATTGCTGACCCTTGCTCGCTGTGTAACAATCACGATGACTCTTTTGGATTAGCCTATTTTAAACCTATTTTAAGGTTTTTCTTCCCTCAGCCTCCATGCCATTCCCAGCACCCACCCAACCCAGAAGTGAAGAAGTGTGTTTAACCCCCCTCCCCCTTTGCACTGGAATTTGGATTGTGTTAAAGTGATGGAAGCGATGAACTAGCGATATGTCTGTGGTAACTGCACTGATTTACATGTGGCTGCTGCTTCAGCAAGTCAAGGGGATGCATGCCAAAAGCAGACCATGCAACACAGCAACGAAGAGGAAGAGAGGCTGGGGAGAGGGGATGGGGCCTAGCGCAGGGTTATTCAGACAGGAAGCACATCTAAGGTATGTGACTCCCAAAATAATATCATGCCAGCATCTTAAAGATTAATCTAGCAAGGTGACAGAAGTCCATGTTGGATCTCACAGATGAGGAAGAGGCTTCTCAGCAACAGAGCAGTCTATTCTTATGCGCCAGGGGAAATGGGTGCTTCATGAATCTATCAGCAGAGCTGATCCACGGCCAGACACCTTGTTCCTGATAAATATTGAATGTATTTCCTTATCAATATTGATTGAAAATATTGAAATGTTTAATACACATTGGGTGTTTCCATCAGTGTCACTTGTTGGAGGAGGAAATGTATTGTTTTGTCATTCAGGTTCTCAATATGAAACACTTTTTTATATTATTATTGTCATTGTTATTGTTATTATTATGTATTTTAATTGACATACATTTCCAATGTCAAAACCATTATCATTCTGGCAAAAGAGCAGAAGAATAATAAGAAGAAGAATAAAAAGAAGAAACAGCGAGACACAGTTGCCCGATGTTAGACTTGACAATTAGCATTATGTAACAATTAATTCGCTCAGCGTGTATACTAGGGCTTGGCTATCGACATTGATTCTCTTTTCACATCAATTTAGTCTACAAAGCAGTTAATAAACGTGTCAGGAGAGCTGCGGCTAGTATGATGCAGGAGTAGTATATGGATCACTTTGGGACAATACCCCTTTTCAATATAATTAATCATTGGAAAAATAGGAGTTAGAATATCAATTTAAACAAAAGGTACGATGTAAATAAAACGGTGCAACTTTATTTTAGGTCCTCAAAATTCTAATATTTGTGTGAAGAATGTAGCTACATTAGAGCATATAATGTAAAAGGACGACATTGATTATTATTATTATTATTATTATTATTATTATTATTATTGTTGTTATTGTTGTTATTGTTGTTATTGTTGTTGTTAGCTAATCGAACTGTTGTTGGTCGACGTCATTGGCAACGTAATATTTTCAGTTAACTTATATAGCTCTTATATAGATCTTCTAAAAGTTGCAAAATCAACTCTTAGCCTATAGTATACAGTTTAATCCATATCGGACTCATACAAACGAATATCAATGTAATAGGCTACTAAGATGTTTTCTGTTTACAGTCTTTACTCAGCGCCACAAGCCGAGACCCGATACTCAAAAAACAAACAGCCGTATTGTTGGTACTGATGGCGTGCAGCGTCACGATGGTTTGTTAGTCTTGGGGAGAGTAGCGGGGCGGGGATATACGTCGTGCCCTGTCCACTTGGAGGTAGACAGGATATGGCAGGAGACGGAGCGTCGTGACTGCTGGCTTTAAATGTATAATATAGTCCACATTTAAGAAAAAAACAGTAAAGCCAAAAGCTGGTTCTCTAAACAACAGACGCCACAAGGGACATATTAGTTCAACATGCAGCTTTCCCTGTTACTACCTCTGTTCCAACGGGACGTCATTGTGAGCTAGCCGTGCAATACGTAATTATTTAAAAATTATGCCAATACTTTTTAATACATATCCATTTGATAGACACTTAATTTATTCGTGTTCCATCTGTCTAATGAGGTCCTATTCGTTTCTCGTTTAATGTATATATCTTAATCGCAAATACCACCCTGAATAAGTAGAATTGTCTAGCTATAAAATTAATGTTTTCTTGCAGCTATGAATGTAGTTTCATAAATTAAAATAGCAACTTTTAGCTTTTTTAGCTTTCAGAATTTAGTTATCGGCTGTGGGTGCAAGCTATTAAAGTAGTGTTGGGATATGCTTTTAATATCCTCTTTGATTTAAGAAGTTAAAAGTTAATAATATAACAGTTGAAATGTCCTTTTCAGTGCTGGAACCCAATGCTAACATCTGCAGATACTGGACGTATTTATTTATGGAGACTTTGACCTCGACTGGTTTTGTTTGTGTAACTTCTTCTAAGGAGAGTGTGTTTACATGTGGTGGCGAATGGAATCGACATGTGATTAGGGCTACTGAAACAAGTTCTGACAGCTAGTTCACGATAAGATAACCCAAAAGACCGAACATCAGCCTATCTGTACACACCCCGTACCCACCCTCCCCCAGGTATCACTGATACTACTTAACGGAAGATTTCAGTACCTTTTGTCATGTGCAGGCGCTTGTTAACTATTCAGGCTACGCTCTGTAATGATGTCACTTAATTCAGATAATAAGACGTAGGCTATGCATACAACCTTAACTTCTTATAGCATCCTATTTTAGAATTAATTTATAAAATACATCGATTGATCACATTGTTAGACAGTCCCAAACAATCCTGTCTTATTGTTGACAAAGAAGAGTTAAATAAAGTCAATATAAAGTTTGTAAAACTTGTGTAGGGGCCTATGTCCTGGATATTATATCCCTTATTGCTTATTGCTTAAAAAGCATTTGTGAATTTCTGGCGAGATTTATTTTTCTGATATTAAAGTGCAAATGTAAAATATGTAAATAGTCGTAGTTTAATAGCCACTTTGAGTGAGTGTAACATATAATCATGGTTTCAATATTTATTTATATTTTGTGAGTCAACTGAGTGGAATATATCACTTTTGCATTAAGTAATATAACATTTGGACAAAACAGAACATATTTCGTCCTACTTGATAAATATGGGAGATAACTTGAGTTTCTGGGAACATTTAATCTCGTTTTAATGGAACCAAAAGCTTTGTTTATTTTGAGTTGTCAGCATTCTGAATTACAGTGATTCGATTTTTTCTTTTATAGCTTTCGTGGGCAACGTCTTAACATTTGTGTTGTTAATTGCCGACTTGATTTCCTTATGTGGGATGACGACAATTAAATTAATATTTAGATGCATCTTAGGCCTATTTGTGCCTGTTTGGATGCCTAATAACTGTTCAGTGTTTGAATAATACTTTTTATGTTTATTATTAAACGAAGAATTTGACGGACAGATATAGCCTACATGTTTTAAATATACAGCCCCGAAAACGTTTGAAAATTGGACAAACACAAAATTGGGCTAGCCAAATTAATAGCTGGCACTCTTGGCATATTGCATTCCATCTTTACATTTTGATTGATGAGAGCAAATAGTCCGTTGATAGAAACTTACCTGAGCAGGAGCGGGTTTTGCTTTTGCACTTTGGAGTGAAGCTGGACGATGATCCTCCGAGAAGGCTACCAGGATGGAACAGGCTGCCACCGTAGTCGTGCGCTGTAGGGAGCGAATAAGCCGGGTAGGTCGGGATGGGGTGATGTGTTGATGGGGCCTGGCCACCCATTGACGCCAGGCTGCTTCGGAGCGGACTGGATCCTTCCATCTTCATGCCATCCGCAAGCGACACTTGATACTTGATCGACTCTTTTTCGTCCATTCTGGTTGAGGAAGGGGACGCAGCCCCAGGATCCGGAGACACATCCTTTGGAGGGGTAGGAGGGAAGCTGTAGAGATGTGGGCTGGAGTGGGACGCAGGGGTAAGCGAAGACGCCGACGCAGTGCTTGAAGTACTGCTGCAGGAGTAGACAGCGGACAGGCCACCAGGAGCTCCAGAACCACCGGGGTGCAGCCCAGGCTTGCTGAAGTGACTGACTGCCCATGCATTGGGGTGGTGAGCCGCGGATAGGGCTGCTTTGCCGCTGTCCAGCCACGGGATGCCGGGGCTGTGGATAAGGTGCGGTCGGCAGACTTGACCCCCTGTGAGGCGAGCTGGGGAAAAAATGTATAGGTTTTCTTCAATCTCTATAGCTTGTATTCAATAAATTGAAGCTTGTCTGCTATAAGCTATCGTACAAAGAAAAAAACTTATGCAAGTAGTGAGGAATGTGAAGTTTTCTCATCTGCTGTGGCGGACGTAAAACTGAAATGCAGTCCCTGCATTGTACCAAATAACATATTGTCATATGCAGTCAGAAAACTTATAAAAAATACAATTCGAGGGTACTAATATTTTCCGTATTTCCCGAATAAAACTTGTAGACAGCTATACGTTTTAAACGTAATATTCTCAAAATATTTCCCTGTAGCCTAGGCTATATCCTGTATATCACACAGACTAAGAGTTTCTTGCAAAATAATAAATATTTTTTCCTGGCGTAGTTGAATGTCGCCGTCAGAAAAGGCAGTATTTTTAGCCTACGGTAGGCTACGCCGCCAAGAAAACTTAGCAAATTGTCAAATCTGTCGCTCGGGGTAATTGTAAGCTTCCTTCGCATAGCTTCAGCGCAAATATCTGGAGCATTTTCGTTTTAATTTATATCCGGGAAGTGCTTCGCTCTCTCCTTTTATTTTTCTTCCTCCTGAAAGTCCCTGCTCAAACAGAGATTGGCTAAATTACTTGTTGCCTTTTCTCCCTCTTCTTTTTTTATGTTTAGTTTTTATTTTCGGTTAATATATTTTGTTGAGATAAAACAAGTTTGAGCACCTATTTACAAAATCGAATGCTCACTTTATGGCACATACTTTGTTTCTCTATTTCATATCTGATAGTGTGGTCTAGTTAAGATGTTTAAACTTTATATAAGATAAGGTTTAACGTCGTAGCCTCTGTCTCTTGTGTTGGGTGACTATCTATTCTTAGTGACTGAACTGAAAAAGTAAGCTATACGCTCCAACATATTTGCACAAATCAACTTTTAGTAAATTTTAGATATCTTAGATATCTTACCGTGCGCTTGGCTGTAAGAAACTCGGGCCCGAGCATGAGCGGGATTATGGTAGTAGGGGTTTCCCTGTGAGTCCAGATGATTAAAGAAAACGTCCACTTCGTCCGGCGGCAGAAGCTGTGTCGTTGAATCCATGTAGTTGTGTGTCAAGCCAGGGTGGTGCGAGTCTGGGTGCTGGCCGCTCAGTACAGCATGGTGATGCGCCATCCACCGAGTTTGATCCGCTGCTACATCCATCTCCAAAACTTCTCTCCGCAAATGAGTAGGATTTGCAACTGAAGTGCCCCTCCAGGGAGCGTTCTCCGCTTATCTGTGTCTTTTGTTGTTCGACAATTCCTTTTTGTCTCTTTGAAAAAAATATGTATTGTCCAGAAGTTGTAAAAGGTGTTTATTTAACAACTGGATAAGAATGTCCTCCTAACTCGTTCTCACAAAGTCGAGCTCTCCCTCAGACGGGTATCGAACTATGCTTGGCATTGGACACCTGTAACACAACCAAGTAAAGGAAGTTAATATTTCAAACTTGCACTTTTATGAGCAGAGTGGTTGTGTATTGGTAGTTGTTCCTGTAAAACGAACTGCTGTGTTTCTGCTCCCTTTAGTTGTGTTTTGTAAGTGATGCATGCGAGATATGTGATATACGATAAGGAACACAAGCTGTTCCCACCCCCTCTATGGAGCCTGTACAGATATACCGGTCATTCTGTCTCATACACGTTTATGAGTTACAACATTAAACGGAACTTAAGATCGATTTTGACGTGGAAAAAAAACATTCTAATAAAACAATACTTACCGATTTCAAATCAGAAATGCCTTTTAGAACCCCCTTTCTCGTTCGGCTTATTCCGATTTACAGCCCCGTTGGGAGGATGTCCAGTCCAGACTCGCAATTGGTCATAGCAAAGTTTAGTCGATGTTTGCTCAAATCTAACTGTCTGCTTATTTTATTTTATTTTGTTTTATGCAGCGTTGTCTACCGACCAAGCCACTGCTGACTAGCGAGGCCTTTTAGCGACATGCAGCTGTATAAACTGTCAGAGCTGGCGCCAGTAAATTCCATATCATGCGCGCAGGGGCGGGGTCTAGGGTTCGGCAATGACCTCCCGCTAGCCAATAGACATTAGCCTATTCCGTGATTGGCTACTTCATCAGCGGAGAACCCTCACTCCTCAATTTCCATCGCAAACTCAAACTGGCGGACAGCACCGTTCTCCGTGCTCCACACATCTCAAGACATAATAATCAACACGGTAATTTATTGAGATCTCTGCAGCGACCCGAATCAACGGGACAATTGCCTCTTGATAATGACTTATTTTTACACAAAACCTGAGAAAGAGAGAGAGAGAGAGCAGCCGAATCCGAGGCGACATCAATTCAATTAGAATTCAGTATTAGAATGCTTTCTGGGGGAAAAAACAATGGGGGCATTCATTAAGCTAAAATAAATGCCATTTTGTAGCCTATGTTTTAAAATATATGTATTCATCTTAACTCATATTACGCGCCTGGCCGTACGTTAAAATACTTTTCTATATTTATCCAATATTTTTTAAAAATCTATAATATTTTGGAATATTTTACCATGCGCTTTGATTTAAGTAGCTAATAATGTGGAGTTTGACAAATAAGTAGGTAGGTCTAGTTATGTTTTAAAACTAACTCGAATGGATAGCCTACTGTTCAGTTCACATATGCAAGTATACCTCTTTTGATAATCCTTGATCTTCTTGCTGTCTAATCAGTAATCACATAACTCTATGTCGGTATTTATATGCTACTGCGGTAATTGCCACGACAGCCCTTATAAAAACTGAAAAGCATAAAAATAGCTAAATAAAATAAGACATTTTATTTGTTATTCAGGACGAATCCCCTACTTTACATCTCAATAGCGTTAAAATTGGGTACTCGGATTTTAACGCAAAAGACCGTAAGTAGCGATTTTCTGGGTTTGCTCATTTGTTTTTCACAATTGAATGTTGTCAAAACAACGTAGTGCAGTGTAGTGTATAAGACAAAGTCCCATAAAATTACCCTATTTAAGACAGCAAGCATATCATTTAATATTAGGGCGGAGGCTACGAGGTTTTATTTTTATGTTTGAATGTTTTTTTGAAAATGCTAAACCGGCCGTTAAAAAAATTGTCTTACTGTCATTTTGCATGCAGAAATCTTCCACGTGCGCTTTTCTCAATCGCTTTTTAACACCTATCGCCGCTCACCGGCCGCGAAACTCCTTGCAGCAACACTTCATGGGAATAAATTATTCAATGAACCTGCTTGTCTGGTATGCTACCATCTGCGGGGTAGAATGTCGCAGCAAACCGCAGGATAAACTCGCTGGCCGGGGTGTTCCGGCTTAGCCGCCCGGGTCAGTGACACTTTTCACTGCAGCCCCCCATCACTTTCACTGAGACAGTAATGAGCAAATGATTAATCGTCGCGAAAATCAATGAAGGGAGCTTTGCTAAAGCATGTTCATTAGGATATTGAAACAATAGGAAAATATTAATAATAACAACATAATGACAAAGAACATATCATCCCTCAAATAGGCTACCAATAACTCATTTGAATTTCTTCACTTCGAAGGAATTGCGTTCCGTCAAAGTCAAATTGCGTGTGTGTGGGGTGGGGGTGGGCGTGCTGGACTTAAAAAGGATTGACAGGCAATAATTGGAGAGAGCTTGGGGCCCTGACCGGCCGACTAGCCGCCACTCTGACGCCGCACCCTGACGTCAACGCTTCACAGAGAATAAAAAATATATAATCAGGAAATGAACTTTTAATAATACAAAACGAGAGAGAATACGCGAGGGCAAGGAGATATCGGCTATTTACTTCCCAGCGGATTGATTCTAAGAATGCTAATTAGTCTGTCCAGGGATTTAAAGGCGGCTTTATATAGGCCTGTGTTAGTCTGTGGCGGTATTGATACATTTTTAAAAGTGCTTATAATGTAGGCCTATGTTAAGTCTAAGAATAGGTTCAATAATTATGTCACAATCTGGTGATTATTCTAATATTAACTCATCATCTATATCTTCTCTAATGTAATCTGAACGATTTATTAACAAATAATGTTACAGTGCATTTAACAGTGTAAAATAAATGTGAGATTATTGGAACATAGCCTATAAATCAAGGCACTAATCAAGGCAGTGGTAATTGGCAGAAATCCCAACACTGATTGCTGCCTTTCAGACATTGCTTTGCAGAAAAGCTATAGCCTACCCTGAAACAACCGAATCATTTACACTGTCCTCTGAAGCCTGCTACTTTGAGGTCCCCATGTCTTCAGCACCATAGGTCTTCGAACCTAAAGCCTGAACTAGATGAACTAGACCTATGAGTTCGGCTCCACATAGACTACATATACATTATTCAAGATGCTCTTTTCAACCAATCATCTTTGCCACATCCATTTCCAATAGCTGAAAAACACATTGGACGTGGTTCTACTACTTGACGCCTACCCTCAATTATATCCCACGTAACCTGTCCTGCTGGATGGATATTTTCGTGAAATACACGGCCAGAAACATGCCACAGTCACAGTCAAGATGAGAGCCTACAGTAGCCTATATTTTCTATTGTCTTATCTATGCGTGACTACGTCTTACTTGCCATAGTTTAGGTGGGGGTCAGCTCACCTGGCTGCAAGACTTGTATTATCCTTCTATTGTCCCGTTAAGATAATGCCACGCGAGCAATTGTTTAACCCTGCAGGCCCACTGGAATGTTTTTTAGTCGCATTACATTTATAGGCTACCGGTTAATACTGGAAGTAGAACACATTACTGTTCTGTTATAATAGAAAAGATCGGTTCTGATTGACAAAAATGACATTCATAGCCACAGTAATCGTTCAAATGATTAACAAGTGTCGCGACACGGATTAGCGTGCTTAACCTGTTTGTTCCCACCGCGCATGATCGCCTTTCATTGTCCAATGGGGCAAAGACCAGGTTTGGGCGGGTGAAGAATAAGCAGGCTCCCGATCGCTGAGAGTGACACAAACCAGCTGCAGCATTATTGTACTACTCGCGGATAATTCGATTGTGGCTTAGCAGAGGGGGCCTGAAACTAGCAACAAAAAGTCACAAGTCCAGCCCGAGGGAACACTGGCTCAGAAGAACGGAGACCTTGAATCCTTTGCCTGTAACTGGATTAACATTCAGGCTCAAAATTGTATGAGGCTACCTGAGTGTCTTTGTTTGACGTACCCTAATTATTAACATGCATTATTTGTCACAACTAGGATGGATATGAAAAAGATATTTAGTAGTGGACATTTGGAACTAGAGCAGGCCTACATTTTGGGTATATGATTTGACTATATGTGACTTATATTGGCCTGTAGTGGGGCCATCAGATATAGCGTGATAGCTGTCTGGTCATATAAAGCCGGAAAAAAGTCATGTATTTTTAATTTTTTGGAAACGGAGAGTCGTTGGAGGACAAATAGGCTAATTTGCTGGTCCTTCCCCAATCAACTTCCATTAGCTTTATTAAGTGGTAATGTTATTTGGCAGTCACACGACAGCGATAAAGACAACCTTTTTATCTCTTTCAACATCGCTGGTTTAATAGGAAGGCCCATGACACTGTGTAATGGAAGAAACCTACCTTTTTAGGCGTGGACAACATAGCCTACGCTTTGGTTATCTGCAGTGGTTTATTTATCCGACTCACCTTTTGCGTTTTTAGTCAATGTACTGGTTCTGAAGTAAAATTGTTTATCTCTGGAATATGTTAAAGGGTTTCATATAGTTAATTATCATTGTCTATATACTATGAATTTATATAATCTCAGCGTTTATTGCCACAGTTTCACATCGTCATCTCCATAAAGGAAATAATAATATAATGGGAAGAATTGCAGCACAGGTGGGAGTGAATGTTTTTAATGTTCAAGCTCATTATACGTCCATTTTTATTAAATATCATATCGAAAAATACTGATATTGTTAAATGTAGCCTATTTTGGAAATTAGAAAAATAATGTTTTCAAGGATGTCACAACGTGGGCGTTCAACACGTAGGCTGTAGGGCCTAAAGGACCCTTCGGCCTTGTTCACGGTTTGGTCTTAAACTTTATTATCGTTATGGTAGGCCTGTGTGGTAACCTGAAAATTTGAGGGCTTTGTAAATTGTGCCAAAATAGAATTTCTTGCGCGTGACCTGTTTCAAATGAAAAAGAAAGGAATACAATAGTAATTCACTGATGCTGAATTTGGAAGCCAATCTGTTTTTACTGATGTGAAAGATATAGTAATGGGAGACAAGTAATTGCGCAAAAACATGCGGTACAAAAATTTAGAATTTCTGTGTGTTCATTGATTTAACCCGAAATTCCATGTGGGTGTGTGTGTATGTCTGTGTGTGAATATTGAATTTCGCACTTTTTTATTTTTGTATAGTAGTAAGCAATAGCGAGTGGATAAATATATTTGACAAAATACTGTTTTTGAACTGTCACTTGGTGCCAATTATGTTGCCACATTAATGTGATGTAGTAAATGTGTAATGCCTCGGAAAATGTGCTTTCGCAGCAGGAAGAGCGATCTCGCAGATGCGGTTTTCTATCTATCATACGCTTGGTTTGCAGGTTTGTGGATAAGGCGTTCCCCCGAGCTTTTGGTTTTTTTGTTTGCTCAACCAAAGTAACATGTTTTTAACAGGTAATAGTAATACATAATAATACATCCAAATCATATAAACTGCATGAACCAAAACTGTAGCATGTATGTTCATAAAGTGTGGAATAGAGTTGGCTAAGACACTGGACATGTGGACGTTTTGAAATAGAATAAAGGCCATTAGCTCAGTCAGGTAATTGGTGTCCGTTTTAAGTACATATTATCCCAAGACATCTTTTTTTTAACCTTTCTTTTACCTTTTCCATTTAATTCAGTGTGGCTTGGGAGGCTGGAACCATGCGACTTCTCTGTGGGTCTGCATGCAGCGCTCCTGGCTTGTTTTGTGTGCAAGCATATCCTGCATTCCATGTGAATGTACCCCTTAGACTGTGCAGAGGAGACTAGCAATACTTCCCCTTCACTTTCTTAACGCATTTCACAATATACGTGTTGCATGTAATTAATTGTAAGCGCTGCATATGGATTTGCTGTACGAGTAAGCCTTTCCAAATGATTAAATCAATTTTCAACTTCTATTTACTCCCTTTGTATTTTGAATAGTCACAAGAAATAGGCAGCACATTTGTCCCTGTACCCCACCTGATACGGGTTTGTTCATTTTCTGAGATTATAACCTATTACCATGCGTACGTATGAAGTGAAAAGCCATGAAAAGTAAAGCACAGCCGACTCAGAATTGTAGCTTGCATTCCAGTGTTTGAATGGTAAACACAGTGCATAATCGCAATCAAAAGCCAGTCGCAGGCTAATCGTACAACATTACATGAAATTAGAGCTAGTGAAAATTATCTTACCAGAATTGAAGAAAGGCAATGCGTATTTCAATAAGAAAAAAAAAATCCCACTTGCTTAATTTAATTGCGTACCAGAGAAGAACTGCTTTTCACTTTGATATAGCTAACAGTTGATCTGGGTGATGGAGAAAATGAGAGGAGAGCTGTGACTCATTTGTTTAAAGAAAACAGGGCTTTGCCACGCCGAGCTCTGCGGCAGTTCTTCAGCGTCCCTTTTTCAAGTGCATCAGTGCAAATCAAGATCATCCGCGCTTGGCTCTGGGTAACAGCACAGTTACGACAAGGGAAGCGGGGAGTCTGGGTGGCTCCGCCGACAGATTATACTAGCGAGTTCTCCCTCCACCCCCTTGAATTCTGCCTGTAGTCTCTCTCTCTCTCTTTCTCTCTCTCTCTCTCTCTCTCTCTCTCTCTCTCTCTCTTTCTTTCTCTCCTGCTCTCTCTCTCCCTCCTCCAAATAGAGGGTGAAAGTTCTGTACTCCAGGTATTCAAGATCAACGTAACACTGCGTCAAATTACAGCTGCCCCCCACTCCCTGTCTTCCGGGTCGGAGTATCTGAGAACTGGAGTCTGGAGAACCACCAGGTTATGTGCTTCCCAGTCAAGTAGTCAAGATTTGTCCCAAACCAGCTTCAATGTTCTTGAGTATGCATGATGCGACCGCTTTCTGAGCAACCCCGAAAGAGTGGGCCATTCAAAAAAGTAAAAGCTGTGTTACTTTTTTATTTTATTTGCAGTAGTATTACCCAGTTGTTCTTTTGCCATGTCAAATGGACGTCTAAGTCACTCCTCTAAGTCTTTGTGGGTAAGAATGAACGTATATTTATATCAGCACCATGCAATCTATTCGTTCACCTAATCAACCTTGTTGAAAAAGTGACACTAACCTGCGTTGTTTATGTCACCAATGACGTCTGTTGTCGGGCTGCTAACTTGTGTTGCAGCCGGAGAAGCAATATGTGACATTCAGAAACGAACAAACCGTTATTTCTGACCTGTTAGATAATTCACAATTCTTCATGGTCGTATGAAACATTGACAAGGTGGTACTATTTCTGCAATTGGAAAGGGAAAATGGGCATGCAACTTCTCGTGTTTTCATCGTCGGGGCATTTACGGAAAGTGTCAACAGTCTAATGAGCATTTATTATGATACACAGTAAAGTGGTTACTCTGAGATTATACATTTACACACACACACACACACACACACACACACACACACACACACACACACAAACACACACACACACACACACACACACACACACACACACACACACAAACACACACACACACACACACACACACACACACACACACACACACACACACACACCACAAGACCATACTTTAAAAACATGCAAAGCCCTCGCAAAGCTCTTGCACGAGACTGAGGCTCGTGTGCACCCGCTGCAGCAGGGCAGGTGCAGCAGCGCTTCATATAAGGCTTCTCTTGACTGTGTCCCCGGGTGAAAAAGGGTAAGAAGAAAGCAGAAAGAGAAACAAAATGTGTACACTGACAGAATCAATTGGATTATTCTTGAAATTAAATATTTGGCAACGATTTGTAGGGAGGCCCTACCCTGAGTTTAGCTATACTACTGGGTGCAGTAGCCGTGGGCGTTTTTAGTATAGATAGATTGATAGGCAAATCATTAGATAGAAAGCATTATTAGGTTATCTCCAGTTCCATATTATTATCACTGTTGTTGATAAAAAATATTATTATTATTATTATTATTATTATTATTATTATTATTATTATTATTATATTGCTGTAATACATTGTGTCACATATAGATATGATCATCCTATAGATTATCAATAGCTATTGGAGAATACATGCTCCAAAATTGGCTGTGACCTTGTGTCACCCGTCATCCTCGTTACTATCTTTTTCTTCTTCCTGCTCGACCTCGCTCCATTAGTCCTGTTTTCCTGAATGAGAGTCTGAATTACATTTTTTTTTTTGTTACAAAACTGAATGCTAGCACCGCTTCTCTGTCTGTACCTCAAAAGAAAGCAGGACCCGCCTTTCCTTTTCCCCTTTCCTTGGCAGCAGAGAGAGAGAGAGAGAGAGAGAGAGAGAGAGAGAGAGAGAGAGAGGTTGCCACGGTTTTCTTGTGCAAAGTGGCAGCAATCTCTCGAAGGGGTTTGGATTGTAAAAGACACACAATGAGCCAGTTGTGTATTTATGAACATAATAACACCGCTCGTCCTTTCGTCTTCATTTGCATCATTACAATATCTTTACAAGCGCGTGTCATTGTGTGCCGCTTGCATCTTTTGTATAGTCCTCCTGTCAGCGGTCTACGCGACTTGACTTTCCAATTTCAAACGAATTCTTAATTCTGGATACAAAAGGCTTGTACTGTATTTCTCATACAGTTTCGATGCAGCACAGTCTACTGTCGGGCTTCTGGTGTCATGCCATCCCATTTTCGTCAAATAGCCGTTTGCCTATGCTTCCTTCAATTATAGGTTAATGTCTGAATTCTGAAATAATTATATAATAGCCCTGATGAATTGCAACAAGTATTATAGTATTATAACAAAAATAATACAGTGCGTAATAATAATAACAATAATAATAATGATAATAATAATAATAATAATAATAATAATAATGTTATCATATAGCCTAGTTCATATCTTTTGGCAACTATGTGCGTCTAAGTGAGGTTTAAAGGAGACATTATCTAGCTAATGGGCCATGGTTCGCAAAATGTGCATATGTGCACGGTTAGCAAATGGGAAAATGTATAATAATAATAATAATAATAATAATAATAATAATAATAATAATAATATCAGGCGCAGTATTATTATCATTATTAGCCCATTGACCGCACCTTTTAGATTATAATTAGTATTGTTTTCGTTGCAGCAGATTTCACTTCTTTCAATTTAGTATGGCTTTAATAACCTAACGCATATTTTTTAAAACATATGTCTCAGGTTAACCCATGACACATGGCGCATGTTAGCCTATGTTCCCTTAAATGAATTTAAGAACAAAGCGATCATGGCCTGTACGAATTACCTTGGAATGTAGCCCATGCCACTTGTCCCGACTTCCTCACAATACGGATAAAATACAAGTCTATTTAAACTCAGATCTATATAGATGTATACATTTCGATGTGTCCTTATCACCTGTCGAAATCACAACGTCTTGGGTATCACAATATCACAGAAAAAGAAACAAGACAAAGTAAAGCAGTGATACGAGGAAATTAAGTTATACGCAATTATAGAAAAGTTAAATACACAAAACGTATATTAAAATTTCCTGAATATTAAATTAATTTGCATGATAATAACTGGCGATCAATATTGGTGCGAGTGGCGTTTAGCGCGAGCCCTTTGATCCAGTGTGGCAAGGAGAACAACGTGCTCTTGATGTAAAGAGATAAAGCCTTATCTGGGCTGCACATCCACTTCCATCTTGCGCCCGCATTAGAAAACACTTTTAATTAATCACGCTCCTGCTCACCTCTCCCCCCCCCCCCCCTGTCTCTCTCTTTCTCTCTCTCAGTCTCCCACATACATGGTTTTTACTCTTTACAGTATAGGGTTTGCTGTTTTGATTACGGTCAGAAATAAACATTTATATCATTTTCGTATCTACAATAATAACGCTGCTTAGAATAACATTTCTGTCTCGATAGGGCATTACATGCACTTGGGTGTATCGATTTATAGCAGGAGTAGGCTATTTATTCTTCTCATTTCGACCGTAATCTTACATAGAAAATGTTCATGCAGTAGCTACTCTATTATGTCCACTTCCGTATTTATATTATTATTATGATTAGGCTATTATTACTTCTATTATTCTTATTCGTATTGTTATTGTTGTTGTCGTTCTAAACAACCTAACCTATAGGCTAGTCGTTTTACGTACACAATTCGTACCCAAGTATTTATTTTAGTTTTAAAGATATAATGTAATATCAGTTGTTATCGTTCCTGACCGTGGATTTTATGCCACCATCACTTTGCAGGAGTGACAGGCAATACGTTATTTGTTTAATAGGAAGAAGCAAGTGCAATTTCAATACTGATTTTATGTGTGGGTATATGACAGAATTGGACGGGGGCGGCGGGGTTTGAGGGGGGTGGGGGGGGTTAAAAATGCTTTACGGATCCCCGGGTCCTCCTTCTTCTGATTATTACCATCCAGGGGTAATTTTTCATCGGTGCTAGCTAATCTTTGTTCTTTGTGAAGATAATAAATAGCCTAATCGTTATCAGCGAGCTGCTGGAGGTGTCGGGAGAATGGGGCTGATCGGGGCTGGAAATAGGCTCCAAAGTGCCGCTGAATAAATGGCATTTCTTATCTCTCACTTCCAGATTATCGCCGCCTTTTCAAACTCGCACAACAAATACATTCAATGCATCTAATGCATCATTTACCAGAGAAGATCTAGCAGAATGATGGACAGATATGGAACGGGACCGAGAAATATTTACAAGTTAAACGCGCTTCATGTGTATGAGCACATATATTAATTTTTTTGTGTGGGTTTATTTTTTGTGTGAGATCGTCTAGATAAGTACCATTTCGTACATCTTAATACACACCACACATATGGGGGGAGGGGGGTATTGTTCTTCGTTTTTTAGAATTATTTTTTCCAGTCTGCAATTTTAGAAGATACAATTGCCGAAAAAAATAAAAAGTCTGTACATTCTTGTGAATAAATCGTGATCATGTAGTTTCTTTAAATGTCTTTTTTTTTTTTTTTTTTACTGTGTGTAAACATCGTGTGACGTCCGTGCTTTTTCAACTTAAATAACTTTTAACTTTTTTATATGTGGTTAATACCATTTAGACCAAAACGTCATTAACCACATTTAAAGATTTTTGCTGAATCTTGGGAATAAAAAAATGCATGTTAAGTTAGTAGACTTTTTATTCTAGCCTATATCCAGAGGATCTGGGGGATCTTCTCTTGTGTGTGTGTGGGCAAGTAACTCATGCAATACAATGCCAGACACTGTTTCCAATATTATTAATAATACATTTATCAACGACTTTAAATAAATAATTACAACAAACAAATACACAATATGAGTTAAACTGTGGCATATAGCAAAGCATTGTTATATCCTTGTATCCTGTACATTGATCTAATGTATTTATATTTTATCTGTGTGAATTGAGTAGCCTACAACTTCGTTTATGGTGTATGTGTGTTGACTAGATGTAACACTGTAGATATGAACATATGCCTGCTGCAGGACAATAAGAATGAACACCTTTTACCTGCTTCCGTTAATACTATTAGGCCTATGGAAAAAATAAACTAGGCCTATAGTGTACGTTAATACAACACAATTTCCATCTGATTTCCGCGAATCAAGCGCAATTTAAGTAGCCTAAAGACCATGATACTTAATAAAACCATATTCTGAATTACTTTATGAAACAGTTCAAACGTAATTCAATTATCGGCACTGAGATAGACAAACGTGTTTTGATCCTGCATGAATTAAATTGAAATGTAGGCTTACGTGCTTATTTGGTTAAAATAGATACCTTTCAATACCTTAGACCACTCACATGCTGGCCTTGGATTATTTAAAACAATATTAACCATCATAGGGAAAGTTGAAGTTTACTGTAGTCTAATCAATTAGCATAGGTCCCTACTTGAACCAATTTAAAACCTGTCGTATTATAGCCTAACTAGACTAACATGGCAGCGGGGCACTTTTACAGACACAAGAAGCCAACGCTTGGTTGATCTGTTTGTTTAATTTAGTCCAAAATGTGCACGTTATATGCTTCCAAATAGCATTGTAAAGTGCACTGCAATTGTCTACGATGGCTTTTACCGTTGAAAATTCCAGTCGTTCCTGCGAGCTTAAGGTTGAAAATTCCGCCACTAATTTGTAAAGAGTAATTAGTCCCTGTGTCATAATGAGCTGGCAAGGTGTGTCGGAGTGTGTGGAGGATGGATTGGGAACAGATCCAACCCCAGTTCCCATTCCCTAGCTGGTTTGACCATGTGCTGCTATAGTCACCAGACCTCCAACCTGCCTCTGTTGGGGACCTTTAAACGTGTAATTGGACATATTAACAGAGAATGAGGTAATTATAGGGCATGCAGTCACTGCCTCCTTTACCCACTCGTTTCAAATCTGAAACTTGTCGAGTGACAGTGACCTAGGCTCATCGAGCGATTTTAGGACACATTTTAATAGACTCCAAAATCCATATAAAATCTAAAATATACTGTATAGACCTAATTCCCATTTAGGCTATTTTAACAAGCATAGACTATACTAAATCGCTGGACGAATCAGGTTGGCCGTTAACAGATTTCGAATATAATCTGAATTTCTCAATGGAGGGAGTTTGAGTAAAAGGTTATAATATTGGTTGAAGCGCCATGCGGTTATAGATTAGCCTACTATTTAGGCAATTTGTGTTTTTATATTTAGGCTATAATACATGCTTCCGGAGTAGCCTATGTTGATTAGTCAATGGTGTGGGGAAATTGTAACCCTGCGAGGATGCATGTAGCTACATTTATTTATTTATTTATTTATTTATTTATTTATTTATTTATTTATTTATTTACTAATTTATTTACTTTGTCGGGCTATGTATCGACTTGTTTATATATTTACACCCAACATGTATCGGTAGCATAACCTATAGGCTACGTTTTTTAATTGTCTACATGCAAGACAGAAAGCTTTTAATATTACTCTTGACTTTACATGGCTAGCAGCACAACTGTTACTGCAGTTGTAAATATTCTAGCCTATAGTGCAAGTAGCATTCTAGTAAAAGCTACAGCCTAGCTCATAGTTTTTTGTTCCCTTTCCTTTATCAGTGCTGCATATCCGCCTGGTTTTCTTGTAAAAGTTTTGAGAAGACAAAAAAAGATCAAATGTGCTAAGGCCTCGGCTACATATTCTGCATCCGTCAGAAGCTGCTTCAACGTCGATGTAGGATCTTTCGATCTTAGTTTGGAAATCTGGGTGTGCTAAACTCTCAAGTAAAGCAACATTAGACCTCAGCTGTGTGCTAACAGCAAAAACAAAAATTTGCAAGATACGAATCTTACTATATCTTACAGAATTTTCCTTAAATATAGCTACTTAAATACAATGCAATGTATTTCCAGTGGTAAATCGTGGACCTTGACTGGACTGGATTGCCATCACGTTGATTTATGCAACTATTGGCGTGGCAATGCGGTTTACAGGGAAATACAATCTATTTACCTGTCCACGGTTATGTCCCGGCTATCGCCTCGCCTATTTGAATAACTGATTTTTGATTCTCAAAAATTATAGTTTTATCATGTAAATATGCAAAATAGCCTACGCATGGATGAGATTGACAGTCATTGGTCCTATAATACAAACAGTAGTCGCAATAACCTAATTTAACAATTATGATGATGATGATGATGATGATGATTATTATTATTATTATTATTATTATTATTATTATTATTATTATTATTATCATGTCTTTCATGCTATCGGAAGGCAATGCATGTTATGGTTATGCACAATGTGTGCTTGGGGTTGTGTAGACTGTTCTTATCTTGTAAAGGATGCAAGGCATTCTAAAATAGAACAACACCAGTAAACATTAAGCTGGGAAAAGTATAGCCAAAACTTCATTTTGCATTCCACTTAGTTTTGCATCAATCTTCCAACTATATTTTGCCCATTTTATTACAGTTCTTATCTTTGAAAGCTCCCTTATAATGCAAAGGTTGCGGTATGATGTGTGACGCCTGTAGGACCTATTTACTAGGCATTTGAATCCCGTTGTAGCCTATTTATAAAGACCTTTAACACAAACAAGGATGAAAAGGGACTAGCTACATTCCCTTTCTAAAAAAAATGCATTCATACTTTGGCAGCGAAGAAAAACGAAAAGAGTGTGAGAGTGGAAAGAAAAAACTGGCTTCCACTTATTATCTAGCGAGGAACATTAAGTATTAGTGGCTCTGAGTGACACGTTATGACAAAAAGCTGTATTTTTCCAATATACACAAACTCGCCTTTTAATAACCAAGCATCTCCACCGGCCCAGCGCTCTGATGGTCGCCCAGGCAACCCTGATAACGTAGCAGCCATTTTCCATATCTCCGACAGAGTCTATTATATTCAGGGATTAGTTCTTTTTCCGGAAAGGTCAAACACAAAGTCATGAAACCTGAAATATTCACTCTCCTCATGATTGCATATAGTCATATTTATACATCCTCGTGTCATCTCGATTAATTTCATTATAATGACCTTTGTTTTGTCCCAGTGAGAAAACGTCAACATAACCGGAGCAGCCTTTCGCGACTCTGTCGGATGTAATAAAGACCTTTACAAACACAAACACAGGGCCGTGGAGTGTGTAATTATTTTAATGTCGGCATGGAGAAATGCATTATGCCCTTTACATGATTATAGTCTATTAACTGTGAGTGTCTGTGAGGCGGACTGCTAGCCTGCGGGGATAGCCACACTCGCGGGCAGACAGTGACACCTAGTGAGCAGAATATGTCATAGCCAAAAGATAGGCCTATACTGAACGAAAGCAAGACTAAAAAACACATATACCCCCATAGAAAATCTGTATTGCTATATTGGATTCTGATTTGGAATGACTGAAACTCTTAGGCAGTGTATGTGTAAATAGCCTATTTAGGCTATGTAAGTTCCTTCGAGATGTAGCCTACCAGCACTGTATACATAGAGTACATCACTGGAAAGCGAGCAGTCACCCTGTCAGCAGCACAAGCAGTCAGCCTGTCCATTTCATCACAAAGGACAATTTCAAGAAGTGTAGGTTTTAATTCTGTGCTTCCACCACTTTCAATGTTCTTCAAAAACAGAACTGAGAGAGACAGAAGAGAGGGGAGGGGGAAGAAAATAGAAAGGCAAATGAGAGAGCCTTCCCGAGTATGGGAATCTTAGGCCTTAACCGCCCTCTTCACTCTCTCACCACAACACACACACTCTTGCACTCACTCACTCATTTGCACACACACACACACACACACACACACACACACTCACACTCACACTCACAGACACGTACACATACACACACACACAGACACACACACAAACACACAGTTCTGGAAAGCACCGGTTTCAGTCTTAAAAGTGACAAAAAATAAAGACATCTCTTGGGTTTACAGCAGGGTCAGGGAAAGGGGTACGGGGTACGTGGGGCTGGCCATTAGGGGTGCAGGTAATATGCACCATGTTTGTTATTGTATGAGGTTAGAGAGGGCAGGGAGAGAGAGGAAGTCCCCCCTCCCTCTCTCACTCCTTCTTTTTTCTCATCCTCAGCTCAGCCTTTTTCTCAGAAAAATGAATCACAGAAAACACATTTTGTGGATTGAATCTTAGTAATAATGGTAGAATCTCTTGTTTCAAAGGTTTTGGCTGTTTTCATGATTGGTGGAATGAATGGACTGTGTTGGACTAAATGTCATGATTTCACAATAATGAATTTGTCAGTTGAAGGAATGGCCAAAGAATGGTATTGAAAAACTTGTCTTTGCATTGAGATTGATTAAGTCTCTATGCTTGTTTCTGAACTTTTTTTAAATTCCTCCCAAGCAAAACCTTTTGTCCTTGGTTCCCTCCTTCTGTGGCCTGCCCTCTCCCCCTCTCTCAGGACAGTCATAAATACCCTGGAAAGCATCTGTCCTAATTTGGCAGAGTTGAACAGTTCACATCCTGCCTGAAGTGCAGCCTGTGAGATCAGGAAGTCAGGGTTTACAACACCTCTCGCCTGTCAAGCTGTCAATCACTCTTTTTTTAATGAAAATATCCTGGGGGTTGTAGAATTCAAAACACGTCTCGTGGTTAGCAAGCTTGTCTCCATCCGTCTGTCCCTATATGTAGCATATTTCTCTATATCATCCCTTTTTCCTCTTGCTGATGAGGGATGTCTGTGTTTATGGCTTGACCAGTCATAAATGTTACATGTACTGCCTTCAAACGTTTCAGGCCAATGAGAAGGGAGACAGCACCCTCTTGCTTTTTAGATGTCTGTATGAGTATGTGACTTTATGTGTAAGGTACAGAGAGAGAGCGAGAGAGTGTGTGTGTATGTGTATGTGTGTGAGCGTGTGTGTGTGTGTGTGTGTTCTTAAATTGTGAGTGACTGTTCAGGAATGTTCCAGCCGGGCTCCCAGTGGCTGCACAGGAAGTGTATGGAGTCCTCACAGGAAGCGAGAGGAGTCATTTGTGGAAATATGTGGCAGGAGGGCACTCGCTGGGTGGAGACTGAGTGAGACGCGTATGCCATCCTGACTCAGAGCTCAATTCGCCCTTTGCTTGTTTCTCCATCCCTTTTTTATGCCTCAATGTTCCTTAATCTCTCTGTCCCATTGTTTCTTCTCTTACTCTCCCTTTGTGGATTTCTTTTTGTCCAAATTGGCTCCATTTTAGTGAACCCAAAGTTTCAATGGGCGAAACAGAGGTCAACAACAGGATTGATACACACACACACATACTGTATGACATTTAATCTGCCATATCCCATACTTCATGCTTATAAGCCTGTCCCTTCTTGTTTTAATGCCGTTCAGTGTAGTTCAGTTTTCTCCATGGCAACATGTCCGTGTGTGCCGCTCACCGCAGCTGAGGCTGGGAGTCAGGGCGGGACCGGAGCGGTTGCCAGGGTCGCTCTGACAGGTTTGATGGATGGTGTGCCAGGCGAACAGCGCGGCGTGTCTCCCGGGCGCTCCTGGGCTGCAGTGCTAATTCCTCTCACCAGGCAGCGGACGCGACAGGCCGGAGTTTGGGGGAACGAGGGAGATCCAACACCAGGGCCCAGGACGAGGGCTTGAGCCCACTAAGGAAGGTAGCAATGATCAACAGAGAGCCATGTTAAATTCAGGGTGAGGAAAGTCATATACAGCGTTATATATAGGGTTATTTATTCCAAGATTGTGTTTTAAGTGAGGAATACTTTGGGTGAGACAGTTCCTCAGGTGGAGAGAGACCATAAGAAACTGCTGTCCCTGCCTCTATTGTAAAGCACAGGTCCTTTCGGAGGAATGCACCCATTTTTGGGAAGTTAAATATCACTTCCCTTTATTTCTCACGTTTTGTTAAGAGAAGTTCCCCTCTGCTCACTCTCCCTGACGATCTCTCCCTTCATTATGGGGGTAATCTGGGCTTCCTATCTGTGCTGGAGTAGGGGAAGTTGAGTGGCCCGGAAGAAACAGGCCATTCCCTGAGACCAATGGGAAGTGCCCTCACCCTACTCCAATACACTCAGAGCTGATAGAGAGGAGTGTGTGTGTGTGTGTGTGTTGTGTGTGTGTGTGTGAGTGAGTGAGTGTAGATGCCTGTGTATCTATGTTTGCCTGTGTGTACGTGTGTGTGTGTGTGTGTGAGTTTACATACCCTTGTATGTATGTGTTTGCCTGTGTGTGTGTCTGCCTGTGTGTATGTGTGTGTTTAAGCATTTGTGTGTGTATGAGTGAATGTACATGCTGGTGTGTGTGTATATGTGTGTCTGCATGTGTGTGTGAGTGTGTATGTGTGTGTTTGCCTATGAGTATGCTCATGTGTGTGTCTGTGTGTGTATAAGTGTGTGCGTGTGTGTGTCTGCTTGTGTGTATGCGTGTGTTTGTGTGTGTGTGTGTGTGTGTGTGTATGTGTGTGTCTGCCTGCATGTGTGTGTAAGTGTGTGTGTATGTGTGTGTCTGCCTGCATGTGTGTATAAGTGTGTGTGTCTGCCTGCGTGTGTGTATGTGTGTGTGTGTCTGCCTGTGTGTGTGTGTGTGTGTATAAGTGT